>NW_026612363.1:0-5000 GCF_029931775.1 Euleptes europaea | reverse complement strand
TAGTGATAGGGATAGGGATAGGGATTGGAATAGGAATAGGGATAGGGATAGGGATAGGGATAGGGATAGGGATAGGGATAGGGATAGGGATAGGGATAGGGATAGGGATAGGGATAGGGATAGGGATAGGGATAGGGATAGGGATAGGGTTAGGGTTAGGGTTAGGGATAGGATTAGGATTAGGATTAGGATTAGGATTAGGATTAGGGTAAGCGTAAGCGTAAGCGTAAGGGTTAGGGTTAGGTTAGATTTAGGGTTAGAGTTAGGGTTAGAGTAAGGGTAAGGGTTCGGGTTCGGGTTAGGGTTAGGGTTCGGGTTAGGGTTAGGGTTAGGGTTAGGGTTAGGGTTAGGGTTAGGGTTAGGGTTAGGGTTAGGGATAGGGATAGGGATAGGGATAGAGATAGCGATAGTGATAGGGATAGGGATAGTGATAGAGTTAGGGATAGGGATAGGGATAGGGATAGGGATAGGGATAGGGATAGGGATAGGGATAGGGATAGGGATAGGGATAGGGATAGGGATAGGGATAGGGATAGGGATAGGGATAGGGATAGGGATAGGGATAGGGATAGGGATAGGGATAGGGATAGGGATAGGGATAGGGTTAGGGTTAGGGTTAGGGTTAGGGTTAGATTGGGATAGGGATAGGGATAGGGATAGGAATAGGGATAAGGAAGGGTGGGGGTAGAGATAGGGTTCGGGTTAGGGTTCAGGTTCGGGTTAGGGTTAGGGTTAGGGTTAGGGATAGGGATAGGGATAGGGATAGGGATAGGGTTTGGGTTAGCGTTCGGGTTAGGGTTAGGGTTAGGGTTAGGGTTAGGGTTAGGGTTAGGGTTAGGGTTTGGATTAGGGTTAGGGTTAGGGTTAGGGTTAGGCATGAGGATAGGGATAGGGATAGGGATAGGGATAGGGATAGGGATAGGGATAGGGATAGGGATAGGGATAGGGATAGGGATAGGGATAGGGATAGGGATAGGGATAGGGATAGGGATAGGGATAGGGATAGGGATAGGGATAGGGATAGGGATAGGGATAGGGATAGGGATAGGGTAGGGATAGGGATAGGGATAGGGATAGGGATAGGGATAGGGATAGGGATAGGGATGGGGATGGGGATGGGGATGGGGTTAGTGTAAGCGTAAGCGTAAGGGTTAGGGTTAGGTTAGATTAAGGGTTAGAGTTAGGGTTAGAGTAAGGTAAGGGTTCGGGTTCGGGTTAGGGTTAGGGTTAGGGTTAGGGTTAGGGTTAGTGTTAGGGTTAGGGTTAATGTTAGGGATAGGGTTAGGGTTAGGGTTAGGGTTAGGGTTAGGGCCAGGGTCAGGGTCAAGGTCAGGGTCAGGGATAGGGATAGGGATAGGGATAGGGATAGGGATAGGGATAGGGATAGGGATAGGGATAGGGATAGGGATAGGGATAGGGATAGGGATAGGGATTGGGATAGGGATAGGGATAGGGATAGGGATAGGGATAGGGATAGGGATTGGGATAGGGATAGGGATAGGATTGGGGTTAGGATTAGTGTTAATGTTAGGATTAGTGTTAGGGTTTGGGTTTGGGATTGGGTTAAGGTTAGGTTAGAGTTAGGGTTAGGGTTAGGGTAAGGGTTAGCGTTAGCGTTAGCGTTAGGGTTAGGGTTAGGGTTAGGGTTAGGGTTAGGGTTAGGGTTAGGGTTTGGATTAGGGTTTGGGTTAAGGTTAGGGTTAGGCATGAGGATAGGGTTAGGGATAGGGATAGGGATAGGGATAGGGAAAGGGATAGGGATAGGGATAGGGATAGGGATAGGGATAGGGATAGGGATAGGGATAGGGATAGGGATAGGGATAGGGATAGGGATAGGGATAGGGATAGGGATAGGGATAGGGATAGGGATAGGGATGGGGATGGGGATGGGGTTAGTGTAAGCGTAAGCGTAAGGGTTAGGGTTAGGGTTAGGTTAGATTTAGGGTTAGAGTTAGGGTTAGAGTAAGGTAAGGGTTCGGGTTAGGGTTAGTGTTAGGGTTAGGGTTAATGTTTGGGATAGGGTTAGGGTTATGTGAGGGTCTCTGTCTTTGTGTCTCTGCTTTCCATCACCTGCGGTGTTATCAGTGAACTCGTAAAAGCAGTTCACACCTTCTGGTCTCAGGCGCCAGGCCTGATGGCCCATGTATCTTCCCCCCCCGCCGTTCTTCCTGCCAGTACTCCCTCAGGCCGGTGCGGCCTTGGAAGTGTGATAGCCGCACCAGACTTCCTGGGATCCGTCTGATGTTTTGTATTATGCCAAGCTTGTAACTTCCCATAACAATAAGTGTGAACCCCAGTGCCCCAGTGCCCTGGAGTCAATATATTCTGTAAACCCGTATAGCCCCTCACTTGCAACTTTCTACCTGTGCCTGTCTCATCTCCTGAAGGCTTCAATAAATCTATTGTTTCTGTATCAACGTCTGAGCAACTGATTTGGAGAAGCAAACTCAGAGAGGGGGATCTCTCACATTAAGTTGCAAGTCCTTGCCTCTCGGACTGCAGCTGTACCGCTTTGGACAGAATGTCAGCCGACGAGGACACCACCCCTATCCCCGATGCCCCCAAGGATCCGGACGAGCCGGAGAAGCCGGATCCGAAGGAGGAGGGAGCCAAGCCAAAGAAACCGAAGGGTCGCGCCCCCGACCAAGATCGGGACGAACGTCCCCGGGGGCTTACTTATTGGCTGGACTCTCCCAAGGGCTGGTCGCTCTCGCGGACTGCGGCGAAGGATCGCCGGTTGGCCTTCCCCAGCACGGGACTCGAAGGGGACCCGGCCCGCAAAGAGGCCCTCATGGAGGAAGAACGAAAGCAGTGGCAGGAAGACCGCCGGGCTATGCAGGAGCAGATGGAGACCATGCAACGCGTAATGGGTGAGATGGCCACGGCCCTAGATGCGCTGAAGTTGCAACCTCCAGCCGGTGCTCCTCCAGACGGGGCGCCGGTAGTTCCGCCCGTAACCCCTGCCCCCCCGGCCCGTCGGGACCTGAAAGTCACGTATGACGGGTCGGGAGACCAGTTGACCTTTTTTATGGTCCAAGTAGACATTTTTATGCGGGAACAAGGCCGAACCTTCGTTTCTGAGGAGTCCCGGGTGCAGTACGTGGCTTCCTTACTGCAAGGGGAGGCGGCTGCCTGGATGGTGTTGCAGTATGAACTCCGCTCGCCGGTGCTGCGAACCCTGGACGAGTTCATGGTAGCACTCCGAAACCGTTTTGAGGACCCGACTCTGGGTGAGCGGGCTAAAGCCTCCCTGATGCAACTGCGCCAAGGGACTAAGTCGGTGGCGCAGTATGCAAGTGAGTTCCAGTCACTGGCTAGCCGAATTCTGGACTGGAGTGAAGCTACCTTGGTACAATGTTTCAGGGAGGGTCTCAACCCAGACCTCCAACATTGGGCCTTCATGCAAGGGAACCCCCCGGATGTGGAAGGTTGGGTTCGCCATGCTGCTGACATCGAGAATCGCAAGCAACTCCTGAACTTGTCCAAGCAACGGCTTGGGCGAGACCCCAGGCCCCGAGGTGACCGTGGCCGGGAACTCCGGCAAGGGGGTGGCGGGGGTCTCTCGGCCGCGGAACGCCGCAAGCGGTTCGAGGCCGGCGTCTGCCTGATCTGCGGGGGAAAGGGTCACTTTGCATCGCAATGCCCCTCTCGCTCAGGCCGTCCGACCCCCCCCCGCCAAACCCAGGCCGAACCGACGAAACCGACCGCCGACAGCCAGCCTCGCCGCAGAAGTGGACCACTGAGCCGGCGCTCCGGCGCACCCTCCGCTCTCCACGCGCGCCCCCAGGATGGGGCATCCGACTCTACGGTCCCATCGGGGTCCCGGATTACAAATACCGTCTTTGATTCGGACGGCTCCCCGGAAGCCACCACTCCGTCCCCCTCTTCCAGCGAGGAGGAAGAGTGGGAACAGCCGGCAAAAAACGCCGTCGGTCTGCTGTAGAGGGGGCTCCGCAGCAGACCGTCCCTATCGTTGTGCAAGGAGCTCCACCGATGGTAAGCGCCCAAGAGGACAATGTATTTGTGCGTGTTCATTTGTCCCTACCCAAAGGGGGTCCCCCGTTAGAGGTCCCCGCGTTGGTCGACTCGGGGTGTGCCCGCACCATGATAAATGAGGAAACTGCCAAGAAGTTGGGTGTCCGGCGCAAGCGGCTTCCGGGACCCCTCCGTTTTTCCCAAATGGACGGGAGTGACTTTAAACGGGGCCCTGTGACCCATAGAACTGCAGCCGTGATTATGTCCGTGGGGGAACATTGGGAACGGTTGTATTTCACCATCGCCCCTATTGTAACCCCGGTGGTGTTAGGGATGAACTGGTTAAGGGGACACAATCCCTCCATTGATTGGGTTAAACGGGTGCTTTCTTTCCCCGAAAACCCCTGTGGGTTACATGACAAGGAACGGGTACTCAGAACTCCAGCCGCCGCACTGGTAGGGTCCCCCGCCCCGGTCTCTCCTCAATTACCCTCTGAGTATTCGCAGTTTACTGATGTTTTCGATGTTAGAGAATGCGACGAACTGCCTCCCCACAGAGAAACGGACTGTGCCATCGAGATTGTAGGGGAAGGCAAACTGTCTAAGGGAAAGGTTTACCCCATGAGCCCTAGTGAAAAGACTGTATTGCGAGACTATCTGGATGTCAATCTGGCGAGGGGTTTCATCCGCCCCTCCAAGGCTCCTTATTCAGCCCCGGCTTTCTTTGTAAAGAAAAAGACGGGCGATTTAAGACTGTGTATTGACTTTCGCAGACTGAACGCAGTCACCCAGTCTAATGCTTACCCCCTCCCTCTTATTCCTGACCTTCTAGCACAATTAAAGGAGGGCCGAATCTTCACCAAACTGGACTTGGTAGAAGCCTACCACCGCATTCGCATCAAAGAAGGAGACGAACCCAAAACGGCCTTTTCCAGTTGTTTTGGGATGTTTGAGTACCTGGTCATGCCGTTCGGACTTTCGGGGGCTCCGAGTGTCTTTATGCAGTTAATTAATGAAGTTTTGCA
>NW_026612361.1:32500-105000 GCF_029931775.1 Euleptes europaea | reverse complement strand
GCCTGAAGTAACATTGGCTTCTGTATTTGAACTTTTAACCAAGAGTCATCAAGATGTTACAGAAATGAAGCAGGAGTTATCCCAGAATACAGCTACAACATCTCAAAATTCAGCTGCAATAGCTACTCTGCAAGACACAATCTCATCCCTCACTATCAGGCAAGGTAGGGTTGAAACCAAGCTAAAGAAAAATACACAGGAAATTAAAGAAATCAAGAAGAAGGTGGATACCCTTGAGATGGCAACAGCAGCCTCATCTGATAGAGACGAGAAGCAACAAGATCAGATGGCGATGATTGAGCTTAAGATAAAAGAATCTTCATTGCGTATATGTGGACTGAAAGAAAAAGTTGAAAATCGGGATCTACGTGGGTATTTGACAGTCCTTTGGGCAGATTTTTTACAGGAGTCGGAAGAAGTTATTGCAGGGATGATTGTGACAGCTTACAGAATGAATTCTGCATATGCAACTAGAAATAAAGTACCTAGGGATTGCCTGCTTCAATTGTTTTCGAGGAGTCACCGGGATTTGATACTTAACACTCACTACAAGACACCACTTAAAGACACAAGACACTCATCTTCAGATGAGCCTTTGAGACTGATGAAGGAAATACCTGCAAGACTGCTGAGGAAAAGGAAAGATTTTATGGAGATTGTTCAACGTTTAAGGCTCAGTGGAATTCAATTCAGATGGGGTATCTGTTTCACCTTCAAGGCAAAACAGTTCAAGTTTACAGAAGTGGATAAGGCCGAGCAGTTTTTAAGAAGATATGATGCAGAACTGGTTAAACCTATTAAATCAGCAAAGCAAGTTCCAACCAGAGAATCTACAGAAGAAGAAAAGGCATCTGAAGCATCTGGAGATTTGCCAATAGACCCTACAGAGGACTCTCCAACTGATGACGCTGAAGACTAAATATGGGATGGAAGGGGGGCAATAAGAGATATGGTTGTTACTGTTGATTGTGGAAGATTATGGGATCTAACTATTTTTGATATGTTACAGGTTTTATCTTGGAATATCAACGGACTGAATTCTCCTAATAAAAGGAGGAAAATATTTCACCAGCTACATAAAAGCAATGCTAATATTATTTGTCTACAGGAAACTCAAATACTCCCAAAGGACACATTTAGATTGGAACATTCAAGGTTGGGTATACTGTTCACTGCATGTAATAATGGTAGAAAAATTAATGGAATAGCTATGTATGTACCTATCTCATTGGAACCAAAAGTTATTTATCAAGATATGGAGGGAAGAGTTTTGTTAGTTGAGATAACGTGGATTTCAAAAGATAACGCTTGTGGGAATATATGCACCTAACATAAATCAAAAAGTATTTTATGACAAATTAGCAATATTTTTAGCTGAATATGCTACAGAAAAAATGATATGGATGGGGGATTTCAATGGTGTTAAGGTATCTAAGATAGATAGATCCGGAAAGAAGAAAAAAGCGACTAATGAAGGAAAATTACCAGGGGTCTTTGACGCTCTTATTGATCAATGGGATATGTTTGATGTCTGGAGACTGGCACATGGTAATAAGAAAGGATATACTTTTTTTCCACAAAGACACCTTGCATATTCCAGGATAGATATGTTGTGGTTATCGAAAGGCCTAATAGAGAAATCACAAGATTCAGAGATTTTACCTAGGGTTTTGTCAGACCATAATGCAGTTTCAGTTAAAATTGATATGGGAGATAAAGGATATAAACCTTGGAGAATTAATGATTTTCTTTTAAAAAATACCAAAATAGTTGCTAAATTGAAGATGGAAATACAGAACTATTTTAAAGAAAATATTGATAAGGGTACTCGTGAAAATATAGTTTGGGATGTGGGTAAGGCAGTAATTAGAGGGTTATTAATTCAACAAAATACAAGATGGTATAGGAAAGGGAGAAAAAGAAAAAATACATACTAGATGAAATAAAACAAGGGGAAAGATATTTAAGTGGGCTGCAAGATAAAGCAGCTAAACAGGAACAGCAGGCTAAGATTAGAAATTGGCAACAACAATATGAATTTTTAATTGTAGAAGAAATTGAAAGAAAACTTATGTATAATAAACAAAGATTTTTTGAACATGCAAATAAGCCGGGTAAGATTTTAGCATGGCAACTTAAACAAAAAGAAAAGAAACTACCAATCTCAAATTAAGAAGAATGGTAAGATTACAAGAATAAAAGAGGAGATACTAGAAACATTTGTAGAATTTTATACAAATTTATACAGAAAAAATGTACTTTCAGAGGTAGAAATGGATATGTATCTTACCAAAGGGGACTGGGGAAAAATAACACAGGAAAATAAAGATTTTTTGGATTCTCCAATAACTGTCAGGCTGTTATCTCGGTTTAGCTGTTTCCTTTCGTTTCTCTGCTGAACCGTCCAGACTTCAAGGACGGCTTCACATACCAAAGCCTGGGAACGCCACTCCTGGGAAATAATGCTCTGTTTATGCTTTGTAATCTCCCGCCGTTTCTCTGCCTTATATTTCCAACTAACTGGCAAGACAACTCATAGCTGTCATCTTATCCTCAATGCACTGTATTGCCTATTTGACCAGTAAAGCCATCTGCTTGGAATCTGATTGTCTCTGTGGTGATTTCTGGTTCGATGGGTCAAGAGCTCACATTATGACAGCTATCACTACTCTTCTTCATCGATTCTCTAGTCAGGCTGGAGCCCCGGAGGGTTCGCCTGCCACTCGGATGGGAGCTAGGAGGGCGCTCTCCGAGTGAACCGTGACTACTGCTTCTTGGAACCCTGGAGTCCTCATCTGAGGATCCTACCCTTCTACAGGACATAGTAGCTGAACTCTTTAGGACTAATTCAGAGGTTTGCCACTTGAGTGGACTGGTCCAGACACAGTGGCAATCTCTGGTGAGGGTTCTCTGGATGTTAACGTCGGATGATACTAATGCTCGTTTAGACCTCCAGGATTTTGATCAGTTGCTGGATGATGCCCGGCTGGCAACTGAGGACTTACATATACTAACCGATTTATTGGATAAGCTTATTGCCCGTGAGACTCTCTCATCTACGGCTCTAATGCGTCCTGCCGCCTTGGGGAAAGGTACCATGGCGGGAGCCGCACCGGCAGGTTTTTCTTTGGTACCCGATGCAGCTAGCTGTCAAGCTGAAGCCAAGAGGGTCGCTATCCAGACGGCTCTCCTCTTTGCGGATTGTACAAAGGATACCACGATAGCCATCTTGGCTCAACGTTTGGCATCGACGTTCGGGGGCGATGCACCCGCGATTGCGGTCCGAGTGCAACCATTGCTAGGTGGGGAACCCAACCCCCTACTCACACTCCTGGAAACGGAACTTTTACTGCACGTTACCGCAGCTGCAGCTCTGAGACTTGAAAGCGCAAAAGTTCTCGCGGATAAGGAAGCTGCTGAAGCGGCTAAGGCGGAAGCCGAGGCTCAAGCCGCAAGGGATAAAGAGCTGCAGTTGGCTGCGGAATGACGCCAAACTCTGAGGAGTCCGAGGAAGAGGACTTATATGGGGACAGTTCTCAATGGGCCACGAGTTTTGGGACAAGCAAACCTCATCGTACAGGTGGCCCAGGAGAGGACGTTCACCTGTTACGTGCTCAGAATCGAGAGCTATCTGGCCGTGTTGATCAACTCCAGGAGCTAATGGAACGTTTGCTTCAGGACAACAGGCAGTTACAGCAGGCCCTGGCAACCCCGGCACAACCCGTTCCACAGGGAGCCACAGTACCGGTTCAGGGGGTGCCAGCCCAGCCACCCGCTAATGTGCCTGTGCAACCTCCGGCTCCCGGAGGTCCCGTTTTACCTGCACCCAGGGCACCCGTGCAACCGGGTCAACCTATGCCCGGTCCTTGGAAACAACTCAAGTTGAAAACTACTTACGATGGATCTCTCGAAACCCTACCCTGTTTCTTGCATCAGGTGGACAGCTATATGCGAGAACAAGGACAGTTCTTCCCTACAGAGGACAGCCGGGTTCGCTATGTGGCTTCCCTTTTGACAGGTAAAGCAGCCGACTGGATGGTCCTCCAGTTCGACACCCGATCCCGCTCTATCCGTTCCCTCAACAATTTCATGACTGCCTTACGGAGGAGGTTTGAGGACCCCTTTCTGGGGGAACGAGCCAAAGCGGAGCTTCTACAACTAAGACAGGGCTCTACTCCAGTTCGAGAGTTTGCCGATGAATTTCAAAGACTAGCAAGCAAAATTGTGGGCTGGCCCAAAGCCACCCTAATTCACCATTTCAGGGAAGCCTTACACCCTGACATTCTGAACTGGTCGTATATGCGGGGTGATCCCGACACCCTCGAGGATTGGATCCTATTAGCCGAAGAGGTGGAAAGCCGCTGGCGCTTTATTTCCCTTGTCCGCCAAAGAAACAAGGAGAAAAGCGTCCAAAAGCCCCAGCCCAAGGCACCGCCCCCCAATCCACGGAAACCCCAGGACCGCGAAACCCGATTTCAAAGAGGTGCTTGCCTCACTTGTGGGGAACAGGGCCACTTTGCAGCAGTCTGCCCACATCGCCCTGAACCCTTTCATCCCAGCATGACAGCCCGAGCTAGAGGACGACCTCAACGCAGAGGCACCGCGGCCACCCGCAGCGCAGCGCCGGGAAGACCCACACCCTCTGCACTTCACGTTGAGGATTCATCTATCCTTCCTACATCAAATGACCCCGCCGGGTCCCGGATTACAAATGCCCCATTGGGGGACAACCTTCCTTCTTCGGACGAAGAGAACCCATGGAATTCTCCAGCTTTAAACCTGGATTCCCTTCTTGATTTGTCAAAAAACGGCTCCGGTCTGTGGTGAGTGGAGCATCTCCACAGACCTCTGCAGATTCTCCTGCTAAACCGAAAGCTCCCACTAAAGTAAAGGAAGTGGAAACCACCGTTTATGTGGACGCAGTTTTACAACACTATGAAGGTGGTCCCCAACTACCCGTTAAGGCACTCATTGACTCCAGTTGCGGTTGCACTCTCATCAATGAGGCCACATTTGCAGCACTCAAAGTCAAGTCCGAGGCTTTACCAGCCCCCGTCCAATTTGCCCAAATGGATGGAAGCCATTTCAAGGGGGGCCCAGTTGATCATCGCACTATATAGGAGTGGCGATGGGAATTGGCTCCCACTGGGAGCAAATAGACTTTACCATAGCCCCTATCCGATTTGAAGTGGTCCTGGGAATTAACTGGATTAAAGGTCATAGTCCCAGTATAGACTGGGAGACGAACACGATCTCCTTTGCCAACCCCAAATGCGACCAGCACCGGCAGCAAGTTGCGGTGCTGTGTCCACCCGCTCCGGCATTAATCTCCGATGTCCCATCACCGCCGTCCCTACCTGATGTATACCAGGACTTTGCGGATGTCTTTAACATTAAAGAATGTGATGCCTTACCCCCCCACCGGGCCACTGACTGTGTAATTGAAGTGGTGAAAGACTGCACATTAACCAAGAGTAAGATCTACCCTATGAGCACTTCCGAGCGCACTGTACTACGGGACTTTCTAGACAAAAACCTTGCCAGAGGGTTTATTCGCCCGTCGAATGCTCCCAACTCAGCCCCCGCGTTTTTCGTCCGAAAAAAGGAGGGCGACCTACGTCTCTGATTGACTTCCGAAAACTCAATGCAGTTACTCAAGCCAACGCTTATCCTATTCCGCTCATTTCAGATATTTTGGGACAACTGCAAGAGGGACGTATATTCTCCAAATTAGACCTAGTGGAAGCCTACTACCGCGTCCGTATCCGCGAGGGGGACGAACCCCTCCCTGCCTTCTCTAGCTGTTTTGGAATGTTTGAATTCCTTGTGATGCCCTTCGGGTTAAAAGGTGCCCCGGGGGTCTTCATGCAACTCATCAACGAAATCCTCCATGATTTACTGTACCACGGAGTGGTAGTTTATTTGGATGACATTCTTATTTATTCAAAAACCATGGACGAGCACGTCACTTTGGTCCGAGAAGTTCTGCACCGCCTGCGCAATCACCAACTCTTTGCAAAACTAGCTAAATGCGAATTTCACCAGAGCAAAATAACCTTCTTGGGATATATAATCTCCCACCATGGCCTTAGCATGGACCCGACCAAGGTCCAATCCGTCCTCGATTGGACTCCTCCCTCCAACCGCAAGCAAGTACAACAGTTTCTGGGCTTTGCTAATTTCTACCGCGGATTTATTCCTAACTTTGCCCAAATAGCGCTGCCCATCACCGACCTTCTGAAAACCAAGGGTAAAGGAAGCTCTGCTACATTACTCTCCGCTAAGATACTGTGGACTGATCAATGCCAGACCGTCTTTGTAGCCCTCAAATGCCTCTTCACGCCGGAACCTGTGCTACGGCACCCAGACCCAAATCGAATGTTCATTGTGCAAGTCGATGCCTCCGACGTAGCTATGGGAGGGGCCCTGCTGCAAAGAGGACCGGATGGTCTCCTTCACCCCTGTGCTTACTTTTCAAAGAAATTTGCGCACTCCCAATTGAACTGACCCATTTGGGAGAAAGAAGCCTCAGCCGTTCACCATGCACTTACTCTATGGCGACAATTCCTGGAAGGGTCTAAGGTCCCCTTCGAGGTTTGGACCGATCACAAGAATCTGGCCGCCCTCACGGGAACCCATAAGTTATCCGCGAAACAACAGCGTTGGGCAAATTCTTTGCTCAGTTTCGTTTTGTCCTGAAACATGTCCCAGGAAAACAAAACGTTCTCGCAGATGCTCTCTCCCGGTTGCCTCAATATCCGACGAAACTCGATCAGCCAACAGACTCTTTATTTACGCCCGCGCAAAGAGAAGCCCTACCCGTATTGGCTGTACAAACTCGATCCCAGACGCTGCCCCAGCGGAAGCACGCAGTAGCCGGCGCGCAAGCTCCTCCAGCCCTACCGGCCGCCCAGCTGCCCCCACCACGGAAGCTCACGATGACCGGCGCTCCAGCTCCTCCAACCCAACCGGCCGCCCAGCCGCCTGCAATCTGCACACCGCCGCACGTAAGCGCTTCCCCCTCATCATCCCCCATAACTACTGCCACCGTAAACAAGGGGGGGGTCCCGTCTCCGAATCCTTCTTAAATTCCCTTCGGGAACAATGCCTTATGGAACACTCTGAACAAACCCTGCCTCCTGGTGTAATCGAACAATGAGGCTCTTGGTACAAAGACTCGAAATTATATGTGCCCAAAGCGCTCCGAAAAGACGTCTTACACTTAGCTCATGGAGTAAAAACAGCTGGACACTTTGGGTTCCTAAAGACCCTTCACCTGTTGCGCAGACAATTTTGGTGGGGGGGAATGCGTTCTGATATTGACTCTTTTATTCGCAGCTGTCCTGTTTGCGCCACAGTCAAACGATCTCAAGGCAAGCCCCCAGGACTACTGCAACCACTTGAAATACCCAGCAAACCCTGGGAAGTGATTGCTATGGATTTTATGACGGATCTCCCTCTCAGCGGGGGAAAAACTGTGTTATGGGTTATCACTGACTTATTTTCTAAGCAAATACATTTGGTTCCATGTGCGGGGATCCCCTCCGCTCAGAAGTTGGCCCCCCTCTTCGTGTCACATGTCTTTAGACTACATTCGTTTCCACGCAAGATAATCTGCGACAGCGGAAGTAGTTTCGTTGCTAAGTTTTGGAAAGCTATTCTCAAATTGGTGGGGGTGGAGCAGGGGTTGTCTAGTGCATACCATGCCCAAACGGATGGTCAAACCGAACGTGTCAATGCTGTACTTGAATGTTATTTGCGCTGTTATGTCAATTACCACCAAGATAACTGGGTAGAACTATTGCCTTTTGCAGAATATGCCTACAATAATGCTGTACATCAGTCCACAGGTTTCAGCCCGTTTTATGCGGTGTATGGACAGGACTTCGGTCCTATCACCCCAATAGAAGGTTTGGAGGGGGAGGGGGATGCCGACATTGCCTCTTGGGCACACACCCTCCGTACCACATGGCCCTGGCTGGTTAGCAACCTTGACCGAGCCAAGAGCAAATACAAGGCGCAGGCTGACAAGCATCGTTCCCCCGGTGGGGACCTACAAGTGGGTAACCTGGTATACCTTTCCACCAAGAACCTGCGCTCCACCCGTCCGTGACATAAGCTCAATGCTAAATACATTGGCCCATTTCCTATCATCCGCATCATAAATCCTGTCACGGTGGAACTGTCTCTCCCCAAAACTCTGAGGCGTGTGCACCCCGTTTTCCATATCAGCCTTCTAAAGCCCCATGTTGCTTCGCCGCAATGGCACCCGGAGCCGCCTCCTGAACAGCCCATAATGGTGGGGGGGGAAAGAACATTTCGAAGTCTCCAAAATCCTGGATTCCCGCATACACCATGGGGCCTTGCAATACCTGATCCGCTGGAAACACTCCCCCCCTGCCTATGATGAATGGGTTCGTGCATGGGATGTCTCCGCCCCCAAACTCGTCAACGCCTTTCACAATGCCTACCCAGACAGACCAGCCCCCTTGCTGGATGGGAGGGGGCCTTAAGGGGAACAGGATGTCAGGCTGTTATCTCGGTTTAGCTGTTTCCTTTCATTTCTCTGCTGAACCGTCCAGACTTCAAGGACGGCTTCACATACCAAAGCCTGGGAACGCCACTCCTGGGAAATAATGCTCTGTTTATGCTTTGTAATCTCCCGCCGTTTCTCTGCCTTATATTTCCAACTAACGGGCAAGATAACTCATAGCTGTCATCTTATCCTCAATGCACTGTATTGCCTATTTGACCAGTAAAGCCATCTGCTTGGAATCTGATTGTCTCTGTGGTGATTTCTGGTTCGATGGGTCAAGAGCTCACAAGAGGAGTTGGAAGAAGTAATAAAGAAAAGCAAACTAAATAAATCTCCCGGTCCAGATGGATTTAATGTATTTTACTATAAAACATTTAAAGATCAGTTAATCCCTTATCTATTGGAAGTGATGAATTTAGGGTTGACAGAAGGAATTATCCCTCAAACTTGGAAACAAGCAAACATAGCATTAATACCAAAGGCAAATTCTGATATATTGGAAGTTAAAAATTTTAGGCCAATTTCATTGTTAAATGTTGATTATAAATTATTTGTAGCAATTTTAGCTACTAGATTAAAAAGAGTATTAAACCAAGTAATACATGAAGATCAAGCTGGTTTTCTACCAGGAAGGCTGATGAGTCAGAATGTAAGGGTGGTAATCGATCTTTTAGAATATGCAGAGCAAGATACGACACCAATAGCCTTGATATTTTTGGATGCTGAAAAAGCTTTTGATAATGTTAATTGGCAGTTTATGTTTAAGGTATTAGATTTTATGGATTTTGGTGAGAACTTTAAAACAGCTATAAAAGGAATATATACACAACAAACTGCTAATTTGATTATAAATGGGTCATTATCACCAAATATTGAAATTCAAAGGGGAACGAGACAGGGATGTCCTCTTTCCCCTTTATTGTTTATTTTAGTATTAGAATTATTATTGCATAATTTTAGAAAAAATGATGATGTAGTTGGTGTACGAATAGGTAGAAATCATTATAAACTTAAAGCATATGCGGATGATTTAGTATGTTTTTTGATTGATCCGATTGAACAAATTGATAGTTGGAATAAAATTTTGGAGGTTTATGGAATGCTTTCAGGTTGTAAAGTTAATAAAACTAAAACTAAGATTTTAACTAAGAATATGACTCTTTCACAATAACAAATATTAATAAAAAAGACGGGGTTTAATATCGAAAATAAAGTTAAATATTTAGGTATATGGATATCGAATAATAATCTTAATTTATTTCAAGATAATTATGTGAATCAATGGCAACAGATAAAAAAGGATTTGATAAGTTGGGAAAAATTGCCATTATCACTGTGGGGAAGAATTTCGGTAGTCAAAATGATGTTGTTACCTAAAATGCTTTTTTTGTTTCAAAACCTGCCAATAGTTAAGGGTGTACAGATACTTGATGTTTGGAAAAAAGATATTATGAGATTTCTCTGGGGTAAAGAAAGACACAGGATTGCATATAATAATTTAATTGAATTAAAGGAAACTGGAGGATTTGGACTACCAGACTTGAAAATGTATTATCAAGCAGCATGCTTCACTTGGATCAAAAATTGGATTCTCTTAGAGAATCCGAAATTATTAGAATTAGAAGGATTTAAGTTGAGATTTGGGTGGCATGCTTACTTGTGGTATGAAAAGGAGAAGGTAAATAAAGAATTTAATTTTCATATTATTAGGAAAAACTTATTACAAATATGGAATAAATACAAGGTTGTTTTTGAAAGTAAAACTCTCGGCTGGATTAATCCCATAGAAGCATTTATGAGAAGAGGTGCACATTTAAATTTGGATTGTAATAATTATAGAGAAATGATAGAATATAAAGATGGGATTTGGGCATTGAAATCACGAGAAGAACTCCAGATTAAAGACTGGTTTATGTATTATAAATTAAGGGATGTTTTTAATAAAGACAACAAGTTGGGTTTTAACCAAACCAAATCGAAATTTGAGATTATATTATCTAAGGGTAATAAAGGATTGATAGGTAGGGTTTATAAATTACTTATAGAAGCAAATTTAGAACAAGAAAGGATTAAGTCAGTGATGTTGAAATGGATGAGAGATTTAGGTTATAATATAGATTTGGAAATATGGGAAAAGTTATGGAAAAAGGAGTTCAAGTTTACATTTCAAATGAAATAAGAGAGAATTTATATAAAATGTTTTATAGATGGCACATAACCCCAGTATTATTAAGTAAAATGAAGAAAGAAGATGAAGCTTTATGTTGGAAATGTGGTACGGAAATAGGTACATTTATGCACGTCTGGTGGTTTTGTAAAAAAATAAGGAGGTTTTGGAGATTAGTTTTTAATGAAACTAATAACTTGATTAAATTAAAAATTAAGAGAGATCCCGCCTTTTGACTACTGGGTATTCCAAAAAAAGATTTAGATAAAAGTGACAGAGTCATAAGTCAATATAGTTTTGCGGCAGCAAGAATTATAATTGCAAAAAGATGGAAGCAAACAAATAAACCTTCATTTAAAGAGTGGAGAGAAAAATTATGGATGTATATGCGGTTGGCCTAAATTACAGCTTTTTTACATGATAAAGATATGGAGGAATTTAAATGTACATGGTCCAAGGCCACTGCATATTGGGTTAAAGTGGCAAAAACGGATTTTAAAAGTATAGTTAACAAATTATAGTATAATATGATGTTAAATATGATATAATAATAGGTATTTTCTTTTGTAATGTCACAACACTCCATCGGAAGTCCAATTGTGAAGGGCACTGTGGTGGGGGGGTGGGATTTGGATTCAGGGCACGATGGGTGAATTGAATATAGTGAATATTGAATATTGTATTAGTGGATACGTACTGCGCTGAACATGTAATTATTTCTTTTATTTTTTTTCTTGGTATGTGTATTTTATATTTTTATTGTGTTTATATGTTTTGTTATGAAAATAATAAAAAATATTAAAAAAAAGATATGAGTAATATGCTTTATTGCTTTACTGTAATCTCGCTAAAGGCTATGCTACTGACTATTGTAAACAAAGACAATTTACAAGTTACTTTGCAAGTCTGTTTTATGAGTTATATAGTTAAATGTTGTGCTACAGATCTCACAGTAGTCTCATTTAATGCCTATTGTCCTAACGAAGAGGATGGTATACAAATTATGTATATAACGTGATCATGTAACTCAGAAAAAAGTGTTTATACTTTAAGCAAAGTGGACTGAAAGGAAAGGACGCCCATATATGGACATAAAAAGCTGAGCAGCTGCTAGTAAGCCATTTCTGCACTGCACATCCTATCAGACAAAGGGAATAAAAGGTGTCCCTCTTAATGGATAAGAAAGAGGAGATAAAGGATCTCTCTTCATGCTTAATGAGTCTAGAAACAGTATAAATACAGCCACAGTACATCCAGCACTTCAGATTGTTATTGCTGGCAGACTGCAGCTGTCTGAAGTAACATTTCTCCATCTCAGAGGCCTGAGATGTAAAACATTGAGACTCTGATCCTTGAATGGACAGCAGTTCTCTGAGGTATCTTGAAGTATCAAGATCTGGATATTTCAACATATCTTACTTACAGTCTTCTTGTGAGACTGCTCTATTCCTAGAAGAGGATAGAGACCCTTAGAATTCGTATTCTTTGAATGGGAACCTAAGTGCAGTGATCTTTCCATATTTTGGAACACTGAGAATCCATTGGATTTATGGATTCTTACAAACTAAACCTATTTGGCTCACCAATGCTAAAGAGCATCCTGAGCACAGGGCTAATAGCTAGACCTCTGAGATAGTGTCAGAAGGCCCTCTACTTAACAGAGGGACTTCTGAACCTCCTCAGAGCAAGAGACCAGAGATGTTCCTGAAGGGAAAGGAGACTCTCTGTACTCTGTGAGATATGCACAATGCTGATACATTGTACAGCGCATACACAGATTGGCACTGCCAAAGAGACTTTAAACAGCTGTAAGCTAACACATAGTATTTATATATTCAGCATTGCTGTCTAAAACTAGAAAGAATATGCATAGCATGTACCTAGACAATGCCTGATCTTAATGATGATCAGTTAAGAATGTTAATGGAAGTCTTTAAAGGATTCAAGACTTAGAAAATACAGATACTCTGGGATAACGTCATATGTTCTCATAGAGCTTAGATTCTTAGAGGACTACAGATGACACAGCAAGGTATAGTGTGTCTTCTGTACTGAAATATTATCATGATTTAAGTTAGGATGCTTCTAACAAATCTTTCTCCAAAGAATTAGCCATATTTTGACAGGATGTCTGTAACCTTATAATCTGAATGAAAGTGCATTGCACTAAGGATACTTTATGAGTATATTCTGACTAAGATACTCCTTTATGGAGGCATAGAGAGTGTGAAGGATTACTTGCTATATAAACATGTTTAAGATTAATGACGTCTAGCCATATATGATATTTTAAGGCTTTGCAACCAAAAAGCATATATTATATAATGTAAATAAATGTTTTTTTTAAAACTTCTACTCTTCTCCAGTATTATAAATTTATCGGCGTGTTCAAGAGATTTTCTAGGAACCGTAACAAGTTTCTAGGAACCGTTGATTCCTGTCTAGTGGTGTCTCGCTGAATAAGATAACATATCCCTTCTCAGGAAGGGATCCTTTCTAAGAGTGTAGGCACTTAACGGCCCGAACCGTGACAACCCTAACCCTGACCCTGACCCTGACCCTGACCCTGACCCTAACCCTAACCCTAACCCTAACCCTAACCTTAACTCTAACCCTAACCCTTAACCCTAACCCTAACCCTAACCCTAACACTAAGCCAACCCTAAACCTAAACCTAAACTTAAACCTAAGCCTAAGCCTAAGCCTAAGCCTAACCCTAACCCTAACCCAGTCATGGTCTCTGACATAACTATGGTATTCTGTGAACATGTTCAGGATTAATTCCATATAGAGCTAGTACACATCATGCAAACTGGGCCACTGCAGAGGTTTGTGTAATGTATAATGAACGTCTGTGTAATGCTGACAGGTTGATGGAATACTCTCAAGGTCAACTCTTTCAAGAGCCACCTAATAAAGTCGTTCTAGTTCCTTCTCAGGAAGGGATCCTTTCAAAGAGTGTAGGCACTTAAAGGCCCGAACCGCGACAACCCTGACCCTGACCCTGACCCTGACCCTGACCCTAACTCTAACCCTGACCCTGACCCTAACCCTAACCCTAACCCTAACCCTTAACCCTAACCCTGACCCTGACCCTGACCCTAACCCTAAGCCTAAGCCTAAGCCTAACCCTTTCATGGTCTCTGACATAACTATGGTATTCTGTCAACATGTTCAGGAATAATTCCATATAGAGCTAGTACACATCATGCAAACTGGGCCACTGCAGAGGTTTGTGTAATGTATAATGAAAGTCTGTGTAATGCTGACAGGTTGATGGAATACTCTCAAGGTCAACTCTATCAAGAGCCACCTAATAAAGTCGTTCTAGTTCCTTCTCAGGAAGAGATCCTTTCAAATGTGTAGGCACTTAAAGGCCCAAACCGCGACAATTCTGACCCTGACCCTGACCCTAACCCCAAACCCTAACCCTAACTTTACCCTATCCCTAACCCTAACCCTGTCATGATCTCTGACATAACTATGGTATTCTGTGAACATGTTCAGGCTGATGGAATACTCTCAAGGTCAGCTCTATCAAGAGCTACCTAATAAAGTGGCTCTAGTCCTAGTCCTTGAAAGGGCAAAGCAGAGCACCATTCTTTATCTATCAATAAGATGTGACCTAAACCACCTTTCTGCCAGATGTCAGAATCACAAAAGCAGGACACTTTTGTCCTTCTCAAGTCTTAAGATATCCTAATGTACTAATACATTAATAGCTGAAACTGCACTTATTATAGCTTAAAGGCATTAAAGTTCTCTCAAAGATATGAGTAATATGCTTTCTTTCTCTTCTGTAATCTCGCTAAAGGCTATGCTACTGACTAGTGTAAAGAAAGACACTTTGCAAGTGACTTTGCAAGTGTGTTTTATGAGTTATATAGTTAAATGTTGTGCTACAGATCTCACAGTAGTGTCTCGCTGAATAAGATAACATATCCCTTCTCAGGAAGGGATCCTTTCTTTCTTTCTTTCTTTCTTTTTTTTTTTTTGGAGGAGTATCCATATATCTCATTTATTACAATCTCAAATATCAAAGTTCTTATATTCAAAAAAAAAGAAAAAGATACCCCTTCCCCCACCACCCACCATTAACAGTGACCCTTCACCCGACTTCCGCAGCAGGTGTCTAATCAGATTTTACTATTAAAAATACAAAGGTATAAAATTAGTTTCTACAACTCGTTAATTATAACCATAAAATCCATTTTTGCCATCTTATCCCAATATGAGGCGGCCTTTGACCAAGTTTGTTTAAACTTTTCCATATCTTTCCCATGTAGGAAATCTGTTAATTTGGCCATCCTCATATATATCCATGTCTTCTCTCTCCAGATATTAATTGAAGGTTTATTCACTTGCTTCCAAACTTTAGCTATCACAATTCTTGCAGCAGCAAAGCTATAATGGCAGACAATTCTGTCTTCATCATTGATATTTTTTGGTGGTATTCCCAATAAGCAAAATAATGGTTTTCTTTTCACACTACCATTAATCAAATTATTCGTTTCCTTCAAAACTTTCTTCCAGAATTTTTTTTTTTACAAAACCACCATACATGCATATATGTTCCTCTTTCCTTACCACATTTCCAGCACAGACCCCTGTCTTCTCTGTTTATTTTAGAAATCATCACTGGTGTTATATGCCATCTGTAAAACATTTTATATAGATTTTCTCTAATTTCATTGGTTATTGTAAATTTAAATTCTTTTTTCCATAATTTTTCCCATAGTTCCAAATCTATGTTAAAACCTAGCTCCTTCATCCATTTAATCATAATTGGTTTAACCCTTTCTTGTTCCAAATTAATTTCCATTAACAATTTATACATTCTACCTATCAGTCCTTTATTTCCTTTTATTAATATTTTCTCTAATTCTGATTTATTTCTATTGAATCCAATTTGGTTATCTTTATTAAATATATCTCTTATTTTGTAGTATAGAAACCAATCCTTTATATCCAGTTCTTCTCTACTTTTTAGAATCCATATCCCTTCTTTCCAGTTAATAATATTTCTATATATATCCATTTCTAAATTCAGCTGAGTTCCTCTTCTCATAAAAGCTTCCACTGGATTGAGCCATCCAGGAGTTTTATTTTCTAATATCTTTCTATACTTTTTCCACACTTTAAACAAACCAGCTCTAACAAAATGAATATTAAAATCTCTATTTACTTTTTCTTTCTCATACCATAAATAAGCATGCCATCCAAAACGTAAATTATAACCTTCCAATTCTAATAATTCAGTATCCTCTAACATTATCCAAGATTTCAACCATACAAAGCATGCTGCTTCATAATACGTTTTTAAATCTGGTAAGCCTAATCCACCTATATCTCTTAGTTGAATCAAATTTTTGTAAGCTATTCTATGTTTTCCTTTGTTCCACAAGAAGTTTAAAATATCTTTTTTCCATACCTTAAATATTTTAACCCCCTTAATTATTGGTAAATTTTGAAATAAAAAAAGCATTTTGGGTAAAACCATCATTTTAACAGCTGAAATTCTACCCCATAGTGATAAAGGTATTCTTTGCCAGTTTTTCAAGTCTGTATTAATTTGATGCCATGTTTTTATATAATTATTTTTGAATAAATTAAAATTATTTGAAGCTAACCAAATACCCAAATACTTTATTTTTTGTTCTATAGTAAAACCAGTATTTTTTGATAATTCTTGTTGCTGCAAGAGTGTCATATTTTTAACCAATATTTTTGTTTTGTTTTTATTAATTTTAAATCCTGCAAGTTTTCCATAAACCTCCACCGTTTTTTTCCATTCTGCAATCTGACTAATAGGGTTAGTTAAAAAACAAACTAAATCATCTGCATATGCTTTAAGCTTAAAGTGATTTCTCCCAACCTTATAACCTATAATATTTACATTATTTCTAATCTTTTTCAATAAAACTTCTAACGTTATTATAAACAATAATGGTGATAAAGGGCAACCTTGTCTGGTGCCCTTTTGTATTTCAAATTGTGATGTTATATTCCCATTTATCAACAATCTAGCAGATTGGTAAGTATAGATCTTTTCAATACCTAGTTGGAATTTCTTTCCAAAATCCATATATTCTAATACTTTTTTCATAAACTTCCAATTTACATTATCAAATGCTTTTTCTGCGTCCAAAAATATCATTGCTAAAGGTATAGTGCTAAATTCCGCACATTCTAAAAGATCTATTACTACTCTAACATTTTGGCTGATCAGCCTTCCGGGAAGGAAGCCTGCTTGATCCTTATGAATAATCTGACTCAATATTTTTTTCAATCTATTTGCCAGAATCGCTACAAAAAATTTATAATCATTATTCAATAATGAGATTGGTCTATAATTTTTAACATCTAATAAGTCTGTATTTGGTTTAGGAATTAACACTATATTTGCATGTTTCCAGGTATTTGGAATAGATCCATTCTGCAAACAATTATTCATCACTTTTAAAAGATGTGGAGAGATTTGTTCCATAAAAACTTTATAATAAAATGTTGTAAAACCATCTGCTCCTGGTGCTTTATTCAACTTACTTTTACCTATTACTGCTTTTAATTCCTCCAAGGTTATATTAGCGTCCAATAATTCTTTATGTTCTTGTGAAATTCCTGTCCATTCTAATTGGTTCAAATATGTCTCTATTTCTTTTTCTGAAACCTCTCCTTGTCTATATAAATTTGAGTAATAGTCCACAAAAGTTTCTACAATTTTACATTTATCCATTATAACCTTACCATCTCTCTTTATTCTTATTATAGGTAAATTCTTTTCTTTATGCTTAAGTTGCCAAGCTAATAGTTTACCTGGTTTATTTGCATGTTCAAAAAATTTCTGCCTATTATACATAATTTTTTTTCTATTTCCGCATTTATTAAAAATTCATATTGATATTGCAAATTTTTACTCTTATCTCTATATTCCTGTTTAAGCAATTTAGTTTGTACTTTTCTCAATAGATTCTCTTCTTGTTTAATCTGTTCTAACAATTTCTTCTTTTTACCTTCTCTCTCTCTATACCATCTCGAATTTTGTTGTATCAATAAACCCCTTAGTACTGCTTTACCTGCGTCCCATACAATATCATCCGATGTCCCTTTATCAATATTTTCTAAAAAATAGTTTTGTATATCTATTTTCAATTTATCCACAATTTTCTTATTTTTAAGTAAATATTCATTTACCACCCAAGATTTATTTATTTTTGTACCTATATTAATCCTTAACATTAGCGCATTATGATCAGAAAACACCTTAGGTAAAATTTCAGGAGCCTCAGATAAACTTGTAATATCTTTAGATAACCAAAACATATCTATTCTTGAATGGGAACAATGTCTTGATGAATAAAAAGTATACCCTTTTTTATTACCGTTCATTAATCTCCATATATCAAACATTTCCCATTGATCTGTTATATAATTAAAAATACTTGGAAGTTTACCCTCATATTTACTCTTTTTTTTCTTTGTAGATCTATCCAATCTTGGTACCATTACCCCATTAAAATCTCCCATCCAAATCATTTTCCCATTAGCGTATTCTGCTAATATCGACACTAGATTAGAATAAAATAATTTCTGATTTATGTTAGTTGCATAAATACCCACTAATATTATTTTCTGAAATCCCATTACAATTTCCACAATTAAAATCCTCCCATCTACATCTTTATATAAAAGTTTAGGTTCTAATACTGAAGGGACATATATAGCAATACCATTGATTTTTTTCATTTCATTACACGCAGTGAATAATTTGCCCATTTTTGTTTGCTCCAACCTGTGAATATCCTTTGGTAATATATGTGTCTCCTGTAAACAAAAAATATTAGCTTTGGACTTTTGTAGATGGTAAAACACTTTTTTCCTCTTAATTGGAGAGTTCAAACCATTAACATTCCAAGATACAATTTGTAGCATTTTTATTATTAATATAAGCTCCTACTCAAATTTCCATAGTTATTTCTCTTTTTCTCTTAAAGACTTCCATTATCCTTTTCTCACCCTCCCCTCTTCCCCCTTTTTCCCCCCCTTTGTTCAGCCATCTCCCCACTCCTCACTCATCTGAGGATGATGCCCCCCCAGTTGCTTCTTCTGCCTTTTCTTCTTCAGCACGATCCTTTCCATCATGTTCTCTTGAAGTTTGGCCTGGTAGTTTGCGTAGCTCCCCTTCATATCTTCGCAAAAATTGTTCTACTTTGACAGTATCTGTGATCTTAACTCTTTTAGCCTTGAAGATAAAAGAAACTCCCTGGGGGTATTCCCATCTATGTTGTATTCCATTGTATTTCAGTCTTTCCACAAACTCTGCAAAAAGTTTTCTTTTCCTCAGCAGTCTTCCAGGAATTTCTTTCATCAATCTCACCGGATTCCCATCAATTGTTAGTGGGTTGTTAAAATGTTTATTCAAAATTAGGTCACGATGACTTCTGGAAAAAAGCTGAATCAAACAATCTCTTGGAACTTTATTTTTTGTAGCATAAGCAGAGTTCATTCTGTAGGCTGTAATTATCATACCTTCCACCACAGCATCATCTTCCTGTAAAAAATCAGCCAACAATATTTTCAAATAATTTCTCAGGTTTGTACCTTCCTGTTTTTCTTTTAAACCACGTAAACGAATCCAACTTTCCTTTATCTTCAACTCCAACATTGCAGTACTGTCATCTCGCAATTCCTCACGTTCCTGGGAGGCTTCCATTGACAATTCAAGAGCATCAACCCTCTTTCTGGTTTCTTTGTTATCCTTTGCTTGCTTTTGAACTTTTGCATCAAGCTTATGCTGTTTTACTGCTAAAGATGAGATGGATTCTTGAAGTGTAGTAATAGCCACTGCATTTTGATTTAGGCCTTGCTTAACAGATTCCATTTCCTGCTTCATTGAGACCATTTCCAGTTTAACTTCTGTCACCTCTTGTTTAACTGATGTCACCTCTTGGAGTGTTTTAGTCAGCAGTTCTTGTAGAGAGTTAAGAGTGGCATCAGGTTTTTTAGACATCTTTGCTGTTATTGATGTCTCTGTTCCAGGAGAAGAAGCTGGTGAAAGAGCAGGACTGGTGACAGAAGCTCTTCTTTTAAATTGTAGTGATTGTTGAATCTGAAGCTGTTTGGTCTCTTTTATTAATACATTAGGATGTTTTTCTGTGTCTTTTTTGACTTTGTCTTCTTTGTTTTCCATGTAAAAAACTTGAGGTGGCTGCTATTGTAATCCAGGGAGGGTGAGGGGGGGGTGAGAATTATTGCTTAAAACATTAGTTCAGCTATATTTGTTTAAACGTCTTTTATTTCAAAACAACATTCAGTTTCCACATAGATGTAGTACACATCACGCAAACTGTGCCACTGCAGAGGTTTGTGTAATGTATAATGAAAGTCTGTGTAATGCTGACAGGCTGATGGAATACTCTCAAGGTCAGCTTTATCAAGAGCAACCTTATAAAGTCGCTCTAGTCCTTGTCCTTGAAGCGGCAAAGTAGAGCACCTTTCCTTATCTATCAATCAGGTGTGACCAAATTCACCTTTCTGACTCAGCTGCCAGATGTCAGAATCACAAAAGCAGGACACTTTTGTCCTTCTCAGGGTCTTAAGATATCTTAATGTACTAAGAGTACATTAATAGGTGTAACTGTACTTATTATAGCTTAAAGGCATTAAAGTTCTCTCAAAGATATGACTAATATGCTTTCTTGCTCTTTTGTAGTCTCGCTAAAGGCTATGCTACTGACACTGTAAACAAAGACACTTTGCAAGAGACTTTGCAAGTGTGTTTTATGAGTTATATAGTTAAATGTTGTGCTACAGATCTCACAGTAGTGTCTCGCTGAATAAGATAACATATCCCTTCTCAGGAAGGGATCCTTTCTAACAGTATAGGCACTTAAAGGCCCGAACTGCGACAACTCTCACCCTGACCCTGACTCTAACCCTAACCCCAAACTCTAACCCTAACCCTAACCCTCACCCTAACACTAACCCTAACCCTAACCCAACCCTAACCCTAACCCTAACCCTAACACTAACCCTGTCAAGGTCTGTGACATAACTATGGTATTCGGTGAACATGTGCAGGATTAATTCCATATAGAGCTAGTACACATCATGTAAACTGGGCCACTGCAGAGGTTTGTGTAATGTATAATGAAATTCTGTGTAATGCTGACAGGCTGATGGAATACTCACAAGGTCAGCTCTATCAAGAGCCACCTAATAAACTCGCTCTAGATCCTTCTCAGGAAGGGATCCTTTCAAAGAGTGTAGGCACTTAAAGGCCCGAACCGCGACAACCTTCACCCTGACCCTGACCCTAACCATAACCATAACCCTAACCCTAACACCAAACCGTAACCCTAATCCTAACTCTAACCCTACCCTGTCCCTATCCCTATCCCTAACCCTAACTCTGTCATGGTCTCTTACATGGTCTCTCTTCACCCTTAATGAGTCTAGAAAAAGTATAAATAAAGCCAAAGTACAGCCAGCACTTCAGATTATTATTGCTGGCAGACTGCAGCTGTCTGAAGTAAAATTTCTTCATCTCAGAGGCCTGAGATGTAAAACATTGAGACTCTGATCCTTGCGAGGACAGCAGTTCTCTGAGATATCTTGAAGTATCAAGATCTGGATATTTCAACATATCTTACTTACAGTCTTCTTGTGAGACTGCTCTATTCCTAGAAGAGGACAGAGACCCTTAGAATTCCCATTCTTTGAATGGGAACCTAAGTGCAGTGATCTTTCCATATATTGGAACACAGAGAGTCCATTGGATTTATTGATTCTTACAAACCAAACCTATTTGGCTTACCAATGCTAAAGAGCATCCTGAACACAGGGCTAATAGCTAGACCTCTGAGATAGTGTCAGAAGGTCCTCTACTTAACAGAGGTACCTCTGAACCTCCTCAGAGCAAGAGACCAGAGATGTTCTTGAAGGGAAAGGAGACTCTCTGTACTCTGTGAGATATGCACAATGCTGATACATTGTACAGCGCATACACAGATTGGCACTGCCAAAGAGACTTTAAACAGCTTTAAGCTAACACATAGTATTTATATGTTCAGCATTGATGTCTAAAACTAGAAAGAATATGCATAGCATGGACATAGACAATGCCTGATCTTAATGATGATCAGTTAAGAATGTTAATGGAAATCTTTAAAGGATTCAAGACTTAGAAAATACAGATACTCTGGCATAACTTAATGTGTTCTCATAGAGCTTAGATTCTTAGAGGACTACAGATGACACAGCAAGGTATAGTGTGTCTTCTGTACTGAAATATTATCATGATTTAAGTTAGGATGCTTCTAACAAATCTTTATCCAAAGAATTAACCATATTTTGACAGGATCTCCGTAACCTTATAATCTGAATGAAAGTGCATTGCTCTATGGATACCTTATGAGTATATTCTGACTAAGATTCTCCTTTATGGAGGCATAGAGAGTGTGAAGGATTACTTGCTATATAAACATGTCTAAGACTAATGATGTCTAGCCTTATATGATATTTTAAGGCTTTGCAGCAAAATAGCATATATTATATAACTTAAATAAATGTGTTTTTTATACTTCTACTCCTGTCCAGTATTATAAATTTATTGGCGTGTTCAAGAGATTTTCTAGGAACCATAACATGTTTCTAGGAACCGTTGATTCCGGTCTAGTGGTGTCTCGCTGAATCAGATAACATATCCCTTCTCAGGAAGGGATCCTTTCTAAGAGTGTAGGCAGTTAAAGGCCTTAACCGCGATAACCCTGACCGTAAACCTAATCTTAACGCTAACCCTAACCCCAAACCCTAACCCTAACCCTAACTCTACCCTAACCCTAACCCTAAACCTAAGCCTAAGCCTAAGCCTAACCCTGTCATGGTCTCTGACATAACTATGGTATTCTGTGAACATGTTCAGGATTAAATCCCTATAGGGCTAGTACACATCATGCAAACTGGGCCACTGCAGAGGTTTGTGTAATGTATAATGAAAGTCTGTGTAATGCTGACAGGCTGATGGAATACTCTCAAGGTCAGCTCTATCAAGAGCTACCTAATAAAGTCGCTCTAGTCCTGGTCCTTGAAGAGGCAAAGCAGAGCACCATTCTTTATCTATCAATAAGATGTGACCTAAACCACCTTTCTGCCAGATGTCAGAATCACAAAAGCAGGACACTTTTGTCCTCAAGTCTTAAGATATCTTAATGTACTAATAATTAATAGCTGAAACTGTTCTTATTATAGCTTAAAGGCATTAAAGTTCTCTCAAAGATATGAGTAATATGCTTTCTTACTCTTCTGTAATCTCGCTAAAGGCTATGCTACTGACTACTGTAAACATTTATACTTTGTAAGTGACAATGTAAGTAATAATTGTGTTTTATGAGTTATATAGTTAAATGTTGTGCTACAGGTCTCACAGTAGTCTCATTTAATGCGTATTGTACTAACGAAGAGGATGGTATACATCTTTCCATATATTGGAACACTGAGAGTCTATTGGATTTATGGATTCTTACAAACTAAACCTATTTGGCGTACCAATGCTAAAGAGCATCCTGAACACAGGGCTAATAGCTAGACCTCTGAGATAGTGTCAGAAGGTCCTCTACTTAACAGAGGGACTTCTGAACCTCCTCAGAGCAAGAGACCAGAGATGTTCCTGAAGGGAAAGGAGACTCTCTGTACTCTGTGAGATATGTTCAATGCTGATACATTGTACAATGCATGCACAGATTGGCACAGCCAAAGAGACTTTAAACAGCTTTAAGATAACACATAGTATTTATATATTCAGCATTGCTGTCTAAAACTAGGAAGAATATGCATAGCATGTACACAGACAATGCCTTCTCAGGAAGGGATCCTTTCTCAGAGTGTAGGCACTTAACGGCCCAAACCGTGACAACCCTGACCCTGACCCTAACCCTAACCCTAACCATAACCCTAACCCTACCTCCAAAACCTAACCCTAACCCTAACCCTAACCCTAACCGTAAACCTAACCCTGACGATAACCCTAACACTAATCTTAACCCTAACTCTTACCCTAACCCTAACTCTAACTCTAACCCTAACCCTAACCCTAACCCTAACCCTAACCCTAACCCTAACCCTAACACTAACCCTACCCTAACCCGAACCCGAACCCGAACCCGAACCCTAACCCTAACCCTAACCCTATCTCCACACCAACCCTATCCCTATCCCTATCCCTAACCCTGACCCTGACCCTGACCCAAACCCTAACCATAACACAAAACTCTAACCCTAACATTAACCCTAACTCTAACACTGACCCTAACCCTAAGCCTAACCCTCACCCTAACCCTAACCCTAACCCTAACCCTAACCCTAACCCTAACCCTAACCCTAACCCTAACCCCATCCCTAACATTAACCCTAAACCTAACACCAAACCCTAACCCTAACCCTAACATTAACCTAACTCTAACCCTAACCCTAACCCTAACCCAAACCCTCACCCTCACCCTCACCCTCACCCTCACCCTCACCCTCACCCTCACCCTCACCCTAACCCTAACCCTATCCCTAACATTAACTCTAACCGTAACCCTAACCCTAACACTTACCCTAACCATAACCCGAACCCGAACCCGAACCCGAACCCTAACCCTAACCCTAACCCTAACCCTAACCCTAACCCTAACCCTAACCCTAACCCTAATCCTAACCCTAACCCTAACCCTAACCCTAACTCTAATCCTAACTCTAACCTAACTTTAACCAATACCCTAACACTAATCCTAACCCTAACCCCATCCAGAACCCGAACCCGAACCCGAACCCGAACTCAAACCCGAACCCGATCCCTATCCCTATCCCTATCCCTATCCCTATCCCTATCCCTATCCCTATCCCTATCCCTATCCCTATCCCTATCCCTATCCCTATCCCTATCCCTATCCCTATCCCTATCCCTATCCCTATCCCTATCCCTAACTCTAATACTATCCCTATCCCTATCCCTATCGCTATCCCTATCCCTATCCCTAACCCGAACCCGAACCCGAACCCGAACCCGAACCCGAACCCGAACCCGAACCCGAACCCTTGCTCTAACCCTAACTCTAACCCTAAATCTAGCCTAACCCTAACCCTTACGCTTACGTTTACGCTTACGCTTACCCTAATCCTATCCCTAACCCTAACCCTAACCCTATCCCTATCCCTATCCCTATCCCTATCCCTATCCTTATCCCTATCCCTATCCCTATCCCAATCCCTATCCCTATCCCTATCCCTATCCCTATCCCTATCCCTATCCCTATCCCTATCCCTATCCCTACCCCTATCCCTATCCCTGACCCTGACCCTGACCCTGACCCTGACCCTGACCCTAACCCTAACACCAAACCCTAACCCTAACCCTAACATTAACCCTAACTCTAACCCTAACACTAACCCTAACCCTTACCCTCACCCTCACCCTCAACCTCACCCTCACCCTCACCCTAACACTAACCCTAACCCTAAACCTATCCCTAACATTAACCCTAACCGTAACCCTAACCTTACTTACCCTAACCCTAACCCGAACCCTAACCGAACCCGAAACCTATCCCTAACCCTAACCCTAACCCTAACCCTAACCCTAACCCTAACCCTAACCCTAACCCTAACCCTAACCCTTACCCTAACCCTAACCCTAACCCTAACCCTAACCCTAACCCTATCTCTACCCCAACCCTATCCCAATCCCTATCCCTAACCCTGAACCTGACCCTGACCCTAACCCTAACACAAAACCCTAACCCTAACATTAACCCTAACTCTAACACTGACCCTTACCCTAACCCTAACCCTCACCCTAACCCTCACCCTCACCCTCACCCTAACCCTAACCCTAACCCCATCCCTAACATTAACCTTAACACCAAACCCTAACCCTAACCATAACATTAACCCTAACTCTACCCCTAACCCTAACCCTAACCCTAACCCTCACCCTCACCCTCACCCTCACCCTCACCCTCACCCTCACCCTAACCCTAACCCTAACCCTATCCCTAACATTAACCCTAACCGTAACCCTAACCCTAACACTTACCCTAACCATAACCCTAACCCTAACCCTAACCCTAACCCTAACCCTAACTCTAATCCTAACTCTAACCTAACCTTCACCCAAACCCTAACCCTAATCCTAACCCTAACCCCATCCAGAACCCGAACCCGAACCCGAACTCAAACCCGAACCCGATCCCTATCCCTATCCCTATCCCTATCCCTATCCCTATCCCTATCCCTATCCCTATCCCTATCCCTATCCCTATCCCTATCCCTATCCCTATCCCTATCCCTATCCCTATCCCTATCCCTATCCCTATCCCTATCCCTATCCCTATCCCTATCCTCATGCCTAACCCTAACCCTAACCCTAACCCTAACCCTAACCCTAACCCTAACCCTAACCCTAACCCTAACCCTAACCCTAACCCTGTCATGGTCAATGACATAACTATGGTATTTTGTTAACATGTTCAGGACTAATTCCACATAGAGCTAGTACAAATCATGCAAACTGGGCCACTGCAGAGGTTTGTGTAATGTATAATGAAAGTCTGTGTAATGCTGACAGGCTGATGGAATTCTCTCAAGGTCAGCTCTATCAAGAGTTACCTGAGAAAGTCGCTCTGGTCCTTGTCCTTGAAGGGGCAAAGCAGAACACCTTTCCTTATCTATCAATAAGATGTGACTAAAATCACATTTCTGACTCAGCTGCCAGATGTCAGAATCGCAAAAGCAGGACACTTTTGTGTTTCTCAAGGTCTGAAGATATCTTAATGTACTAAGAGAACATTAATAGTTGAAACTGTACTTATTATAGCTTAAAGGCATTAAAGTTCTCTCAAAGATATGAGTAATATGCTTTCTTGCTCTTCTGTAATCCCGCTAAAGGCTATGCTACTGACTACTGTAAACAAAGACACTTTGCAAATGACAATGTAAGCTATAATTGTGATACATTGTACAGCACATACAGAGATTGGCACAGCCAAAGAGACTTTAAACAGCTTTAAATATTCAGCATTGCTGTCTAAAACTAGAAAGAATATGCATAGCACGTATATAGACAATGCCTGATTTTTTTATTTATTTATATAATTGGTGGGGTACAAAAAGGAAAAACAGGGGTGTGTGTAAAACGTTGAATATATAAAAACAATATAGCCGTTTCTGTTAGAAGATAAACTCAGTCAAATACAGCCAATGTATTATTCAAATATAGTACCCTGTGTTTAAATATAAAATGATTATAGAAATGTGAATATAGAAATGTAAATATCATCCAGATTATCTAGGTATTCCACTTTTAGAAGTATGGCATATAAAAGCTTTGCTTACCAGATAGTTAAGACATATTAAGTGAAATATTACCTATTATACATTTTTGAGCTAGTCAGTACGTCATTCATTTACCTAACTGGAAGTCATGTAAGTGTAAAATGACTCCCACTTTTCATCAACTTGTTCTATACATTCGTTAAACTTTGGATTTAGCACAAAAGTCATTTTAGCCATACTGGCATAGTCCAGCAGTTTTTCTTTCCAGTCTTCTATTTCAGGTATTTGCATTTGCTTCCAAGTTCTTGCCAGAACCATCCTAGCTGCAGTTGTAGCATACTTAAAAACATCATGAAGTTTCAGAGGCAGGTTTGGTGGCACCATGCTGAGTAAATAGTATTTAGGGTCTAATGTTATTTTCATTCTTAATATCATCTGGAGTTCTCGATGGATCTTTTCCCAGTACATTTGTAGTTTAGTACATGTCCACCAAACATGGAAATAGGAGCCATCCGTATCTTGACATTTCCAACAAACACCTTTTTTTCTAGGAGAAGTCATCTGGGAGACCATGTTTGGAATCAGGTACCATCTATAAAATGTTTTGTACCAATTTTCTTTCACTTCTTGACACACAGTGTATTTCAGTTCTGAGGTACAGAATTTTTCCCAGGATTCCATGTTAATCATTTCACCAAAGTTTTGCATCCATTTAATCATATTGGTTTTTACTTGTTCTTCCTCTGTGTCATATTTCAAGAGAAATTTATAGATTTTTCCTAGTAGGTGAGAGTCATTCTTGTATATTATCATTTCAAATTCTGTCAGTTCTCGAAATGGTCGAGGATATAAACAGTCTTTTTGTAGATTGGACCTCAATTGAAGATAGGTCAGCCAGTTTAATTTTTGAAATTTTTCTTGAAGTTTAATTAAACTTTTAATTTCTCCTGTGGGCTCTATCATATCGTTATAGGTAAAATGAACAGTTGGTTTCAGTTTGACGTTATCATGATAAGCTTCAATCGGAGACATTATAGATGGTGGAGAGGGACTTATTCTTTTTTTGTACCTTTTCCATATTTTCAATATCGCCATCTTAATATCGCAATCTTCTGGCACTTTGTCCTTTTGAGTTATTGTTGTGAGGTCCCACAAAACCTTGTGAAATCCTTGTCCAAAATCCGCTCGTTCTAAAATAACGTGTCTGTCTTTGGGATATTTTATCCATTCTGCAATCCAAGTTAAACAGGGGGCATGATAGTATAATTTAAGGTTGGGTAGTGCCAAACCTCCTCTTTTCTTTTCATCTTGTAGGACCTTAAATCTGATTCTCGGCTTTTTCGCATTCCACACAAACCGGTTGATTTGTTTTTGCCAGTTTTCTATTGTTCTGTCTGGTACAGGGGTCTCAAAATTGCGGCTCCAGAGCCGCATGCGGCTCTTTGGCCCGTTGAGTACGGCTCTCCGAACTTGGTTCGGAGCCCCTGCTCTTGCGCCTGCTCGCGCCGGCAGCCGGGCTGCGGAGCCGGCGCGCCTGAGAGAGAGAGAAAGCGGGTGCACTGTCTCCCCCCCACACCATGGAGAATGGCCGGGTCCCCCTTTCCCTTGCCCTCAATGGTTGGGAGGCTAAAGCCTCCCCTCCCCTCTAGCCGCCCGATTGCTGGGCGGGCAGCTTGGCGGTTCCTGGCTCCCCGCCTATCAGCTGTTGGGCGGGGTGGGCTTCCTTTGGTAGACCTGGCCTCTGGCTGAGTCCCATTGGGAGACCATGTCTACCCACTGGCTTTCTTGGCAGTAGACCTGGACTCCGAGGAGGGGAAAAAGTCCCCCTTCAGAGGCCAGGTCTACCAATTGGCTTCTATAGGCCTCCGGAGGCCAGGTCTACTGCCAAGAAAGCCAATGGGTAGACCTGGCCTCCCAATGGGACTCAGCCAGAGGCCAGGTCTACCTATAGGCTTTTATGGCGGTAGGCCAGGCCTCCAGACGAGGACTCCAGACGGGGAGGGGGAAATGGCAGGGACTTACAATTTAATTTTTATCAATAAATAAGATCACTATTAAGTATGATATCAAGTTTTATTCAGTGTACCTATAGTTTAATTAAGACTTAAAACTTTAATTAAAGTTTATTAAATTAATAAACAGTGTACCTACCTATATAGTTTAAGTTTAAGAAATTTGGCTCTCAAAAGAAATCTCAATCGTACTGTTGATATTTGGCTCTTTTGACTAATGAGTTTGCCGACCCCTGGTCTGGTATATAGATTGGAAGAAATTGAAATAAAAAGTTCAGACTCGGAAGTACGTTCATCTTTATCATCGATATCCTTCCCAACCAGGAAATGTTCATTTTGGACCATAAAGTCAGGTCCCTTTCTATTTCTCCCCAAATTCTCAAGTAATTTGACCTTAAAAGTGTCTTGTTTTGTGATGATATTCTAACACCCAGATATTTGATTGACTCCTTCGTAATTTGACACCCGGTGATTCCTTTGATATGCTTGTCTTCATTGATTGTAGTATTAAAGGTCAAAATTTTTGTCTTTGTTTTATTCAATTTGTAGCCGGAATACTTTGCAAATTCCATAATATGATGTTGGACATATGGAAGAGTTTGTTCGGGATTTTGACAGATTAACACAACGTCGTCTGCGTAGCTTTTAATTTTGTGTTCTTCACTTCCTACTTTAAGACCTTTAATTTTTGGGCCATTTCTTATATAATTCGCAAGAACCTCCATTGATAAATCAAAAAGAAGTGGAGAGAGTGGACATCCTTGTCTTTAGTGATATTAAATTCTGTTGACAAACAACCGTTTATTAAAAGATGTGCCTTTTGAGCCGAATATATTGTGTTGAAAACCGTAAGAAGAGTGTCTCCACAATTCATTTCTTGTAATGTTTTTGAAATGAAATACCAGGAGACATTATCAAAAGCTTTTTCTGCATCTAAAAAAATCATAGCAGTTTTTAGTGATTTTGACTTTATATATTTGATTGCACTAAGGACCACTCGTACATTGTCCCTCATAAGTCTCTTTGGAATAAAACCGGTTTGGTCTGGATGCACCAATTTACTAATATGTTTTTGGAGTCTTTTAGTGATTATAGAAACAAAGATTTTATAGTCAATGTTCAACAAAGAGATTGGTCTATATGCCTGAGGAAGGTGATGATCAGTACCTTCTTTTGGTATCAAAGATATATGTGCTTCTTGCCAGGACGGTGGAATTTTTCCATGTTCAATTACCTCATTGTACAAGGAGAGTAAAATTGGGGTTAGTTGTTGTTCAAAGAGCTTATAAAATTGTGGTGTGATCCCATCCGGACCTGGTGCCTTACCTGATTTCAAATTGTTTATGGCATTGAAAATTTCACCTTCTGATTAAGACTTTCTTGTTCCTCTGGTAGTAACTTAGGTAATTGTGCACCTGATAGGTAACTTATTAGCCCTTGTTCTTGCAAATCATCCTTCGTATATAGTTGCTTGTAATAGTCAACAAATATTTTTCCAATTTCACCTTGTTTGTTGTAAGTTATACCATCAACTTTTGCACCGGTTATCTTTCTTTTCTTCTCTTGTTGTCGAAGTTGGTTGGCAAGCAATCGGCCAGGTTTGTTTGCTTGTTCAAAGAATCTTTGCTTGGCATATTTAACTTTTGTTTTGATTTCTTCTGTTTCTATCACCTCAATTTGATACTTGGTCATCTTGATATCACGGAGAATAGTTTTATCTGATTTAATTTGAATTTTTTCCCAATGTTCTTAATTGATCTTGTAGATCTTTAAGTTTCCTTTGCTTGTCTTTTCTGATTTTGGGATTTAAAGCTATCATTTTTCCTCTAATGAATGCTTTACTGGCATCCCATACAACAAAATCAGACATACCTGGAGTCTTGTTTAGGATAAAAAACTCTTTCACATCGCATTTGCATTGTTCAAGTATCTGTTTTTTCCGCAATATTTGATCATTCTATCTCCTAATTCCTGATCTTCCTCTTAGCACAGTCAATTCAATTGGATTATGATCTGCCAGTATTCTGGGTGCAATCTGTATCCTATCCACACTTGTTATCATGGATCTAGAAATCCAACACATATCAATCCTGGAATGTGATCCATGACGATTTGAATAAAATGTGAAATCTTTTGTTCTTGGATTCTTCGTTCTCCATTCATCAATTAAATTAAATTCTTTCATAAATTTAAAGACATTTTTCGGTAATTTTCCGGATGTACTGTTATGGGATTTGTCAATCATTGGATTTGTTACCGCATTGAAATCTGCTAGAAGTATAATTTCTCCTTGGTGACATTCCACAAGATTCTTAAACAGTATTTCATAGAAACTTTCTTTTGCAGCATTCGGAGCGTATATATGTATAAGTGTGAAGCAAATTCCATCTAATCCGTGAAGAATTAAAATCTGGTAACGTCCATCTGAGTCTGCTATATGAATCTTAACAGTTAAATTTTTCTCATTAATATAAGTGACTAAGCCGCTCTTCTTCACTTGAGCCGATGCCAAATAGGGAGTTCTAAGATGATTTGTCTGTAGAATTTTTTCATGTTCTTTTTTGATATGGGTTTCTTGCAGACAGACAATATCTTTCTTTTGCTTCTTTAAACTATAAAAAACTTTCTTTCTTTTATTGGGAGAATTAAGACCGTTAATATTCAATGATACGATTTGTAGATGGTTCATGATGAGTTAAAATTCAGATCTACAACGCTGCTGCTTGGTCTAATTTGTCTCCTTCAAGAGTCTTCTTGTGTTTCCGTAGTTCTCGTTTGTCGAGCGGTTGTTTTTTGTCTTTCTGAGTCAGTTGAGAACTACTGGGACTTATTTCTGGGATGTCTTCTGAATCTTTCGGGGTAGAGTCTTTTGATGTTTTTAATTCCTCAAGCAGTTCTTCAGCTTGAAGTTGATTGTGAACTGTTCTTTTCCCTTGTGGCAATGAGATTTCTAAAGAATATGGAATAAGCCAGCGGAACCTGATTTGTCTCTTTATCAGTTCTTGTTTTAACTCGTTGTACTCTTTTCTTTTAGTTAAGACACTTCCCGGAAGATCAGATAAAATCTGTTTTGAGTTCCCTTCCCAGACCAGGGGATCGTCTCTTTGTGTCCTAAGCAGCAGATCTCTAGTTCTTTTATGAACAAATCTCACCAATATATCTCTAGGTTTGTTAAACTTGGTAGCATAAAATGAATTTATTCTGTAACAGTATTCCAACAGGGTGTCATCATCGTCAAATTCGTAATTGTCATGAAGTAATGTTCTGATATCTGACTCCAAGCTGGCTTTTCCGAATCGTTCAGGAATCCCACGAAATTTAATATTTTTATCTCTAAACCTCACTTCATGTGCATCAGCTTTAACTGACAAGTCTTGGATTATTTTGGATTGTTCTAGAAGCTCTGTTGAATGTTGCGTTATGGAAGTCTCTATATCTTCTTTCTGTTTAATTTTGATGATTTCTTGAGAGTTAAGTTCAAGCTTTTCTTCAACCTTTGCAACACTATGGAGCACCTTCTGCTCGGAATCTTGAATTGACTTCTGTAAAGAAGTTTTCATATCCAGTATCATCTCTTGGGTACGCAGGAAAAAATCCTGACTTTCTTTGGCCATCACCAGACTTTTTTCCTGTGGATTCTCTGATGTAGACATAAATTTTGCAACATCAACTTTCTTCTTCAGAATCCTCAAAATCTTCTAGAAACTTCTTTTGTTGTTTGCCTTTCAATTTCTGAGATTGCCGGTGTGCAAAACTGGTAAATCTTTTCCTCATAGTAGTAAAAAACCTAAAAAAATATTGGTTCAGGTCTCACACACATAGAGTTGTTCTCCTCCTCACCCTCCCCAACTACACAGTAATTTATAAGATTAATAAGAAAGTGCGTCAAAATGTAGCAATTGTTTTTCTAGATAATAAGATCAATGAGCTAATAAATTCAGTTAATAAATCTGTTAATACAATCAATTGATCTACTTTAAAAATGAAATTAATTGCTTTGTTTGTCAAATAATCAATGATATTAAAATGTACAATGGAGCACTTAGATACGGAGCTTGCCAGACGCAATCTTTTTCGCGGGTTCCCAACCGCTTCCGTGGAGACCCCCCCAGGCCTGGGGGGAGTTGGCCAAATAGGATAAATTTTCCATAAAGCCCCCCTGCTCTTTTTTCGGGGGTCCAACTGCCAGCAAAACACCGTTTACAGCGTCTGATGATGAAGGAAGCAGCTGGGGGTGAGTCTACTGAGACCATGGCGGCCCTCCGTCTAAATTCTCCCCCCACTTCCATTTTTTAAGAGCTTCTTCATACTCTTATAAAAACAAATTAAAAGTCATATTAAACTCAGAACTTACCATCCAAGCAACTTAAGCCTTTTATATGTGTCAGAAGGGGCTGTGTGTGAGCAAAGACGGCAGAAAGAGTGGATTAGAGAAGGGGGGAATTGTTTCTCTTCACGGCTGAACTCTTTGGGCTGGGCGCGGCAAAGATCTTGGTGTGGACAATCCGTGCGGCACAACCCATCAATGCGGTTTCTGTGCAGCTGCTCTGGACTGCTGGTCCACCCGGGAGCGGGTGGACTGACAGGATCAGAGCGGGCCGTAGGAGCCAGAGCAGCGGCGGCAGCAGCGCGGCGGCAGCGGTGGTACCGGCCAACCTCTAAAGACCTCAGCTTTCTGTTTCTGTTTTTTCTACCCCTCTTCGCCTTACAATTGGATTTAGCTCCGCGCCCCTATACGTTATTTTTAATTTCTTTTTACCATCATTTTTTGCCTCGTCACACAGAGCTCAATAAAATGGAGTCAACTTGCTAAAGAGTTACTTTCAGTGCCCCATACTGAGAAAGCCACATAAACACTTTGCTGCCCTCCAGTGGCTTTTGGATTAACTACAGTTGTTTTTCCTCTCTTTTCCTCTTTTTTTCAATCCCCACTGCCCCCCCATCTTCACACCAAAACTGATGTCCATGATTGCACCATAACAACGAGTAATTAACTGAAGAAGATTTATATTATTATTTTAACATAATTTTTAATTATGGACCACAGCTTCAATAATAGTGGCAATCAATGACAATGCCTGATCTTAATGATCACCAGTTAAGAATATTAATAGAAGTCTTTAAAGGATTCAAGACTTAGAAAATACAGACACTCTGGGATAACTTAATATGTTCTCATAGAGCTTAGATTCTTAGAGGACTACAGATGCCACAGCAAGGTATAGTGTGTCTTCTGTACTGAAATATTATGATGATTTAAGTTAGGATGCTTCTAACCAAATCTTTCTCCAAAGAATTAAACATATTTTGACAGGATTTCTGTAACTGTATATTCTGAATGAAAGCGCATTGCAATAAGGATACTTTATGAGTATATTCTGACTAAGATACTCTTTATGGAGGCATAGAGAATGTGAATGATTACTTGCTATATAAACATGTTTAAGACTAATGATGTCTATGTAAGGCTTTCCAGCCTCCCTGGGCAGCTTCCATAAAATCACTCGCTCAGACAACCATCAGAAGCAGGCAAGTTTATTGAAAGGCATCAGGAGTTACTAGGTCCTTACACGGTCCAAGTTGCAAGTGCTTGCATTTACAAAAGAGTGAGATTATAAACAGTTCTACCACGCAGGTGTCAGCACATGTTTTGGGAATGGGGCGATAACTGCACCAAGCCAGACTACAAGGCAAACATCAAAGGCATCTAGAAGCTCGTTACTACAACTCTGCAAAGACAAGGTCGGAGAAGGGAGGAGGGCACAGTGAGAGGAGTGAGAGCAATGCATTCCAGCCGAGGCCTACACAGGGGGGGATATTCTAGCCAAGCCTGAACCAAAGTCCCAGCAAAGGTCTGACCTGCTGCTTGTACGGGCAGACCAAAACGAGAACCAGAGCAGTTCCTCACATTCTGCCCCCTTAAGACCCCTCTACCCCCGTCTCTTCGGGCCGTGGCTTGTGGGGATAAGTGGCATGGAATTCTTGTACCAACCGGGGAGCTGCCACATGAGGGGCTGCCACCCATTCATCCTTAGCAGGGCTCAGATGTTTCCAACGGATCAAATAGAACAACTTTCCCTTTTTCAGTTTTGAATCCAACACTTTCAAAACTTCAAGATGCACTCCCCCCCCCCACAACCGTAGGAACTTCTGGCTTGGGTTGCGGATGAAACTGGGGGGCTGCGGTGTACGGTTTGAGTAGACTAATATGAAATACCGGATGTACTCCCCGAAGTGACTTAGGGAGAGCCAGCTCAACCGTGACATCATTGATCACCCGAGTGATAGGATAGGGACCCACATAGTTATCGCTGAGTTTTTTACAGGGATGCAGTGACCGGAGGTTTTTGGTGGAGAGATACACCTGCTCGCCCACTTTGAGTTCCCACCCGGGGGATCGATGTTTATCTGCCTGATCCTTATATTTGCGCTTGGCCCGCTCCAAATTTTTCTGAAGCCAGGGCCAAGTCGTCTGCACCACCTGCACTCAATCTTGCACCCCCTGTACACCCTCCATTTCCGAGGTAATGGTAGCAGAACCAAACGGCCCAAATTCCTTTCCATACACAACTTGAAAAGGACTGAAACCTGTGGAGGAATGAGGGGCGTTATTGTAGGCATATTCAGCAAAAGGCAACAATTCCACCCAATTGTCCTGGTGGTAATTTACATAACACCGTAAATAACATTCCACTACTGCATTCACACGTTCAGTTTGGCCATCGGTTTGAGGATGATAAGCAGAGGATAAGCCTTGTTCTTTTACCCCCATAACTTTCAAGAAGGCTTTCCAAAACTTGGCCACGAACTGAGCCCCCCTGTCGGAGAGGACCTTCCACGGGACAGAATGATGTTTTACCACGTGATTAACAAACAACCGTGCCAACTTTTGAGCCGAGGGCAACCCGGCACAAGGAACAAAATGAACCTGTTTCGAAAACAAATCAGTTATCACCCATAAAACGGTTTTACCCCGGCTAGGGGGCAAGTCAGTGATAAAGTCCATGGCAATTACTTCCCAAGGCATGGATGGGGTTTCCAGCAGTTTGAGAAGGCCTGGTGGCTTTCCCATACGTTTCTTTGCAGTGGCGCAGGTGGGGCAGCTGCGCACAAACAGTTCAACATCGGCTCTCATGCCAGGCCACCGAAATTGACGTCGTAACAGGTGCAATGATTTGACAAACCCAAAATGTCCTGCAAGTTTGGCCCCGTGTACCATCCCCAACACCTCCTTTCTGAGAGACCCTGGTACATATAACCTGTTACCCTGTAAACAAAAGTCCCCTTGCTGAGTGAGGTTCGGGGGCAAAGTCTGATTTTCCTCCTCCAACTGCGAGGCTTCCTTTAGCTGCAATTGAAAAGTCTCTGACACGCCTTGCAGAGGAGCAGAATCATTTGCTCAAGTTTGAGACCGGGTGACAACTGACAGTCCTGACACTTCCCCCCTCTGCTCAGGTGTGACAAAGGATTCTATCGGTCGGTCAAAGTCATTTTTATATTGGGGAAGCCGGGACAAGGCATCCGCCAAAGAATTGTCCTTGCCAGGTACATGTTTAAGGACAAACCGGAACTTGGCAAAAAAACTGCTCCCAACGAACCTGTTTTGCCGTTAGCTTCCTTGCCCCTTTTAGGGCTTCAAGATTTTTGTTATCGCTCCAGACCTCAAAGGGAACCTCCGCCCCTTCCAGGAAATGTCTCCATATAGTGAGTGCATGTTTTACCGCAGCTGCCTCCTTCTCCCATATAGCCCAGTTTATTTCTGCTTGGGAGAACTTTTTAGAAAAATAAGCACACGGTTTCAACTGACCGCCCTCATCCCATTGCAGCAGCCCCCCCCCCATGGCAACATCAGAAGCATCCACTTGGACTACGAAAGGTTTCTCACAGTCAGGGTGAGTGAGAACAGGTTCAGACGTAAATAATTGCTTGAGCGTATCAGACGCTTGTTGACAAACAGGAGTCCATTGCAGTTTTGCAGATGGTAATGTGGCGGCCTCTCCCTTCCCTTTCGTGCACAGCAGCGAGGTCAGAGGGAGTTTCACCTCAGCAAAGTTCGGAATGAAATTTCGATAAAAGTTTGAAAAACCCAAGAATTGTTGTAATTGTCTACGCGTGGGGGGTCGGTCCCACTCAACCACTGCCCGAACCTTGTCGTGATCCATTTCCAGACCTTGGTGGGATATGACATATGCTAAGAAGGTAATGGAGGGTCGGTGAAAGTCACACTTAGAAACTTTGGCAAACAGTTTATGGGTGCGCAACCGCTGTAATACTTCTCGTACCAACTGGATGTGTTCCTCCATTGTTTTCGTATAAATGAGGATATCATCTAAATAAACAACAACTCCGTGGAATAACAAATCATGTAGTACTTCATTGATTAATTGCATGAACACACTCGGAGCCCCAGTAAGTCCGAAGGGCATCACTAAATACTCAAACATTCAAAAACAGCAAGAAAAGGCTGTTTTAGGCTCGTCCCCCTCCCTTATTCAGACTCAATGGTAGGCTTCCACCAAGTCCAGTTTAGTGAAAATCCGGCCCTCCTTCAATTGTGTGAGCAGGTCTGGAATGAGAGGGAGGGGGTAGGCATTAGACTGAGTGACTGCATTCAGTCTGCGAAAATCAATACACAGTCTTAAATCTCCCGTTTTCTTTTTTACAAAAAAGGCAGGAGCCGAATATGGTGCCTTGGAGGGGTGAATGAAACCCCGTGCCAAATTGGTGTCCAAATAGTCCCGCAAGACGGCTTTTTCGTTAGGACTCATCGGGTAATTTTTCCCTTTAGACAGTTTGCCGTCCCCCACAACTTCAATGGCGCAATTGGTCTCCCGGTGAGGTGGCAATTCATCACACTCCCGTACATCGAACACATCGGCAAACTGAGCATACTCCTTGGGGAGCTGTAGTTTCAAATTCTTCATTGGCGGTGCCTCAACTAAGGCAGCCGCCTGGTTTTCGAGCACCCTTTCTTTGTCATGACGCTCACACAAGGTCTGAGGGAAAGTAATGGTTCATTCAACCCAGTCTATGGAGGGGTTATGTCCCAGCAACCAGTTCGTACCCAAAATCACGGGAGTGTGGATGGGGGCAATGGTGAAATGAAGCCTTTCCCAATGTTCCCCCATGCCCATCACCACCGCGGCTGTGCGGTGAGTGACTGGGCCCCCTCTAAAGTCACTACCGTCCATCTGGGAAAATCGGACGGGTTTGGGCAACCACACCCTTTTCACCGGCAGTTGTTGGGCGACTCTTTCACTTATCAGGGTGCGAGAACAGCCTGAATCAACGAGGGCTGTTACCTTTAATACAGGTCCCCCTTTAGGCAACGTAAGGGTAACCTTCACATACACATTGTCCTCCTGATCGCTTACCATATTTGGAGCTCCTTGCACAGGGTCCGGTGCGGTCTGCTGAGGAGCCCCTTTTACAGCAGACTGGGGGCATTTTTTGACGTCGGTTCCCAGTCCTCCTCATCGCTGGAGGAGGCCAACTCGGGATTTGTAATCCGTGGCTCCGATGAGCCCAGGGTTTCATTTGTAATCCGGGACCCCGATGGGTCAGTGGCTTTCGACGGTCCAGGGGTGGAATGCGCTTGAAGAGCCGAAGCAGAACTCCGTCTGCCAGGTGCACCGCTGCGGCGGCGAGATTGTCCCTCAGTGGGTGCTTTTTCCAGTTCGGCCGCTGCCGGCCGGTGTGGTCCCGGGTGTCCGGGCCTGGAAGGGCACTGGGAAGCAAAGTGTCCCTTACCTCCGCAAATGAGACAGGCCCCGCTCTCAAAGCATTTGCAGCACTCAGCCACCGATGGTCCTCCCCCCAAGGGGAAGCGAGCGTCCTTTGGACCGCCCGGCCTGTCTCCACGGACTTTGGTCTCTCGACCCGTACGTTGTCTGGATAAAAGTAGTAGTTGCTTTCGATTCTTGATGTCGGCTGCGTGCAGTACCCAATCTTCCACATCAGGAGGGTTACCTTGCATAAAAGCCCAGTGTTGTAATTCCAGGTTCAAACCCTCACGGAAATACTGCACCCTGGTAGCCTCACTCCAGTCCAAAATCTTGCTCGAGAGCGATTGAAATTCACTTGCATATTGCGCCACCGACTTAGTCCCTTGGCACAATTGTAGCAAGGCAGTCTTGGCTCTCTCACCCAAGTGCGGGTCCTCAAACTGGTGTCGGAGAGCTATCATGAAGTCATCGAGACTTCGCAGGACAGGGGAGCGGAGTTCGTACTGCAGTACCATCCAGGCGGCCCCCTCACCCTGTACTAAGGAAGCAACATACTGGACCCGAGACTCATCCGAGGTAAAAGTCCTAGCTTGCTCCAGCATAAAAATATCCACTTGAACCATAAAAAATATCAACTGGTCACTTGACCCATCATACGTGATTTTTAAGTCCCGGTGTGCCGGCGGAGCGGGGCGGGCTGGCGGCATGGGTGCCGCAGGCTGTACGGGTTGTCCCCCTCCCACCGGCGCTGCAGGCTGCTGCGGCGGATTTACCCGCAAGTCATCCAGCGTCTGGGCCAAGTCCAACATTACGGCGTTCATGGCATCCATCCGCTCAAGCATGTCCTGCCGTTCTACCTGCCACTTTTGGCGTTCCTCTTCCATCTGACGTAGCAGGAGGGCTTCCTTTCGGGCCGGATCGTCCTCGAATCCAACCCCGGGAACTGCAGTCCTTCGAGCCCGCGTCTCGTCCCTCGGGAGAGACCAACCACGCGGGGACTCTAACCAGGTGTTCAACCGGGCAGTCTTGGGTTTCGTACCCAAACCCGATCCAGAGTCGGCTCCACTGGGCGCTGTCCCAGTCGACTTCCCTTCTGAAGGGTTAGGATTAGGGTTCGTTGGTACAGTGCTGTCATCATCCTTCTTGTCATCCCCATCGCCTGCCATAGCTGTCCAAACGTGGTACAGGAGCAGGAACTGGGGCAAAGGACTTGCAACTTAATGTAAGGCTTTCCAGCCTCCCTGGGCAGCTTCCATAAAATCACTCGCTCAGACGACCATCAGAAGCAGGCAAGTTTATTGAAAGGCATCAGGAGTTACTAGGTCCTTACACGGTCCAAGTTGCAAGTGCTTGCATTTACAAAAGAGTGAGATTATAAACAGTTCTACCATGCAGGTGTCAGCACATGTTTTGGGAATGGGGTGATAACTGCACCAAGCCATACTACAAGGCAAACATCAAAGGCATCTAGAAGCTCGTTACTACAACTCTGCAAAGCCAAGGTCAGGGAAGGGAGGAGGGCACAGTGAGAGGAGTGAGAGCAATGCATTCCAGCCGAGGCCTACGCAGGGGGGGATATTCTAGCCAAGCCTGAACCAAAGTCCCAGCAAAGGTCTGACCTGCCGCTTGTACGGGCAGACCAAAACGAGAACCAGAGCAGTTCCTCACAGTCTAGCCTTATATGATATTTTAAGGCTTTGCTACCAAAAAGCATATATTATATAATGTAAATAAATGTGTTTTTTATACTTCTACTCTTGTCCAGTATTATAAATTTATTGGCATGTTCAAGAGATTTTCTAGGAACCATAACAAGTTTCTAGGAACCGTTGATTCCGATCTAGTGGTGTCTTGTTGAATAAGATAACGTATCCCTTCTCAGGAAGGGATCCTTTCTAAGAGTGTAGGCACTTAACGGCCCGAACTGCGACAACCCTGACCCTGACCCTAATCCTAACCCCTAACCCTAACCCCTAACCCTAACCCTAACCCTAGCCCTAGCCCTAACCCTTACCCTAAACCCGAACCCGAACCCAAACTCAAACCCTAAGCCTAAGCTTAACCCTAAGCCTAACCCTAAACTTAACCCTAAGCCTAGCAAGCTAGAGGGAGGCTGTCTGTTTCCTGAGCTCTTGAAGGTCTTTTCCAAAACTTTCCAAAAACGTGAGTTTCACTCAAAACTGATTTTGTTCTTTAGTGGAGCGAGTGAGGGGATGCTCTTGGGAGAGAGTGGAAGGAAAATTGGGGTTCCCCTCCCAAAGGGGACCCCAGGAGAAGTCATGGAAAAGGGACCCCCTATACATGAATTGGCAGTTCGGCCTTTAAATGTAGAGAGACCAGGTTTTCCTGATGATCCAGCCCAGAAAGATGTCTCTTCTCTGGGAACTTGCAGAGAGGAGGACCACAGTCAGGTGGTTGGTGCAGAGGGGCCTTCATTCAATCCAGATCAATCCTTCTCATCGATGACTCTAGGGGATGATATGAACCCAGTTCCCCTTTATTCACCGGGTGACACTAATGAGGAAGTGGTTATTGGACAGAAAAAGGGATTGGAAGTTAATTTTTTTTGAAGAAAATGTGAAAATGTCTTCACCCCTCTTGCCCGGAGGCCCTACCCTATCGAGCCCTGGTGTTTTACCCTACTTTAAAGGAGACCAAGGGGAAAACTTGAAAACAATTTCTCATCTATCTGGAACAAGGAAAAATTATTTTTGGGAAGTCCCTTGGCGGGAAGAAATCGGAACCAAACCTAAAGATGGCCAGAAAGGCAGATCTATTTTCTATAAAGGCTACGATGACAGTACCACTACCTCGGAATCTGAAGTAGATGGTAACAGAAGGAAACTGAGTGGAGAGGAAACTTTATCTGCCCGTCAATGTCTCTCAGAATTTTTAATTTCCCCCTTAAAACCACATCTAAAAGGGGACCACCAAAGCCTGGCCCAACAACAAATAGGGAAAGTAGGAGAGCCACAATAACATCTCTACAAATACAACAAGTGAAGAGACAAAGTAAAGTTGAAACAAGTAAAGAACTGTTGAGGTCAACCTTACTTGAAATATCAACAGTTAAGGAAAATTTGGACGAAAACTTAAAACTTATACATATGGCAAAAAACCAATCAGAAAGGAAAAAAGCCAACCAAAGGAAAAGAATGTTGCTAGGAATTCTGAGAAACCTGGAACTAAAGAGAAACCAGCTATCTGAATTTATAGAAAAATGGCAACAACATCAAGAAGGAGTGCAATATCACAAAGAAGTGCAACAAGAAGTATATTGACTACTATGGCCAGTACCAATGCTGCAACCTATCTGAATATGGAGATAATTCAACAACAACAACAAATTGAAATATGTCAAACTGGGACTAAACAGCACAAGCACAAACTATGATGGTTAGGACAGAAGAGAGAAAGAAGGATGGAGCACAGGAACAAGATGAACGAGCAAAAACACAGAGTGAAAACCAAAAACGGGACTATTCTTCTCATCAACTAATTATCCGACAAGTAGATGGGCCAGGAGATGGAGACAGTGAGGAAGAAGATCTCTTAAGTGTATCACCACAAGTACCATAAAAAAAAGGCCCAGAAATGAACTACAAAGTGACCTTATACCGCAACAGGGAATGGCAGAGGAAAGTGTTCTTTTAGGACTTGCACAATTACAAAGCGAGACCGAACCATTGGAGGAAGGAATTGTAGGAGGAGTCGTGAAAGATGATGAGTTAACTGTAATTGGCGTAGAGCAAGAGATTGCTGAGGCTTTTCCAGAGAAAGAAATATTACAATTGACTTTTCCAGAAATAGGACAAGTAGAATCAGAAATAGAAACTGAAATGATTGATCAAGGACAAGCATCAGAAGAGTCGCAAGAATCACAAAGTGAATCATTACAAAATGCATCTAAGATAATAACACCAAAAGTAACAAGAGAAGAATTATACAAACAAGATCTTATGATTGTAGGATCCAGGGAGAAGAAAATCAGTAACAAATGGGAACAGGAAAAAGCAATGTCATTTGAATTCGGAGGTAATCTTTTGGTTAGGGGAAATTTAGACGAACCTACAATAAAAGACGACCTTATTGTAAAAGACCTACTGAAATTTTGGGGTTTTTTACTCAATCATCTTAGTCTCCCTCACGTCCCGACGGCAAAAATGGAAAAAAAGAAAGAGGAACACCTTCTGGCATATTATTGATAAAGCAAGAACAATACTCCTCCCTGTGTTGTATGGGGAGATACCAACAACCAAGAGTGATTTGACACAAGTCTGCTACGCTAGGTCAGCCACCCTGAAAGCCATCGATAGATTACTAATTGGGAGAAGAGCGAGGACGGAACAAGATGCTATCCCGGACTGGTTGTCAGAAGAAAGCATTTCGATTTTCCTGAAAGACATGACCAGAGTCTGGGAGAAATCAGATAAGTTAGAACAAGACGTACCTTTCTGCAACTACGCAGGTGACCCCTATACTGGAGTTACTAAAAAAGAGCTTGTGGGATGGTGCATACAGGCATTGTCTTACATGAAACTTCAGCAATAAAGCTACAAGAACGGACGGAGGAGGACAGATCTCAACAACAACTGACTGAAAAAAAGTCATCTCAAAAAAGGCCGGAGACCCCAGAGGAGGCATCTACAAGGAGGAAAACAAATAGAAACGTCGGAGACACGCAGCAGGGGGCACCCGTTACGATGAGGCCCCCTAAATCTGGTGAGAGTCACACTCCTATGACTACTAAGATCCAGAGAGTTAGCTAGAAAAGTGGGAACAAGAGGGAAACACAGCAAGCAGGGAGGGGAGAAACAATAATTATAACCTCAGACAGTAGTCAGTCAATGGAGCACTTAGATACGGAGCAATTGGATATGGCAGATAGTGAAGATTTAGAAAAAGATAGTGTCATAGATTCCGAAATAGGGGATGAGGGAGAAAAGGATGGGGGAAACGATTGGGGATCAAAAGTGAGTGAGGAAGAACACGATGAATATCATGTCACTAGTAAAAGGCAGGCAGAAGGGGTTACAAAGGAAAAAGAGTTGGTGCTGCCGTCTCTGGTTTTTTCTTTTACAACTACAGGTGATCGTCAGGAAAAGGCAGGAGAGAGTGACACTTCAAAAAATTTTTTGAAAGAACTGATGCAAGCACCAAAGTCCCAACGAAATGTGAGGAGAAAACTGGCGTGGACTAATGAAGTATCAAAGGCATTTCAACAAGAACAGGAAAAGAAAAAGAGAAGCCAAGAGGGTGGACACTCAAATGTGGACAATGGGAAAGGGGAAAGTGTATATGAAACTGAAACTGAAACTGTAAGTAAGCTACCCTCTGCACCTACAAATGTAAATCTTCCTCCACTGTCCGCTAGTGACGTGGAGAAAGAGAAAAATACAATAATTAATACAACTATTGCTACAACAATCAATACACAGAGCAATGTAGAAAATGATACACAAACACAAACACAGCCAAAGAGATACACCCCATTAAATCAAGAACACGCTATGGCAATACTAGAAGGAAAGGAGTTGGAGAATAAATCAAGATAACAACATAAAAGGAATTCAAGTGCAGTATCCCTGTGAGGGGGATAAGGAAAGAACAATGGAACAATACGTGGTAAAGACAGTAGCCCATGCGGATGATATGTATATCTGGGCTACTTTACAGGAGGAGGTAAGACATGTACAAGAAAATCTGGAATTTTATAGTAAAATTTCTGGAGCTAAGATCAGTACAACCAAAAGCAAACTGTATCAATTAGAGGGTAGGGAAGCAAAAATAACAGTACAAAATTTGGCAAACAACTATCAGTGTCAAGAGAAAGAAAATACGGAAAATGTCAAAGAAGTAAAAATACTGGGAGTTATTTTTTCAATAGAGCCAGAGGGCTGGAAAGAAAATTGGAGGAAATGGAAAGAAAAGGTTGAACAAAAACTTCAAATGTGGCAAAACTGGAAATTAACCATGTTCCAAAAAGTAAAGTATTTTACCACGTATTGCGTCCCACGTATTACCCCCCAATAGATGAAATTATTAAACCTGTCTGTGCTATGGTTTTTAAGTGGATGTTAGGGACAGAGAGATTCCCCTTGGCCAGAGTGGTGGTGTATAGATCTTTGGTGGAAGGAGGCCTGGCTTTACCTCACTTGGAATTATGGTTCACAACATGTTTTTTATACTATAACTGCACATGCTGGTCAGAAGTAGAAAAAGGAACGATTCAAAATCAAGTACATTTGTATCCATGGTTAAGTTTTGGTTCAGAATGGTACAATACAGAATGGGGTAAGTAGGGCTGTTGATTCGGTTTGGCCCAAACTGAAAATAAACCGAATTTTCCTTGATTCGGTGGTTTTTCAGTTCGGACAGAGCCGAACTCCAAAAGGCGAGAAATCCGGGACCCCAAACTCGTCGTGTTCGGTGAGTTCGGGGAGTAAATTCAGCAAATTTGGTGGTTCGGCGGAGAAGCATGCTCAGGAGCTTATCCGCCCGTTGGTAAGCTGCTTTCTCCCGCTGCCAATGGTAGCCAAGCAGCTTCTTTTCCTGGCCAATCAGAGCAGGGATTTTCAGTTTTGAACTGGCCAGGAGAAAGTTTAAAATGCCCCCCATCCCTCCCTGCTCCATTGCCTTCCATTTTGGTGGCAAGAGATCCAGCCAGCAGAATAGGTGCGGTCGAGAGATCCACTCGAGTTCATCTATCGGAATTGGTTTGAGGGTGTTTTGGGGTCTTTTGGTGTGAGGGTGGTTGGATGCTTGGGGTTCCACAGTCCAGCCGAGCCCCCCCCCCCGGGTTGGCTTGAGAAGGACGAAGGGTCTCCGTGCGGAGGTGCGAGGACCCTCTCGCTGCCCGGGCAGGAGCTCCTCGTGTGTTCCCATCCCGCCCCATCCCCCGTGCTCGGGCTTCCACAGTCCAGCTGAGCCCTCCCCCCCATGGGCTTGAGAAGGGCGAAGGGTCTCCGTGCGGAGGTGCGAGGACCCTCTCGCTGCCGGGGCTCGTGAGTTCCCATCCCACCCCATTCCCCGTGCTTGGGTGCCACTCAATTTCTTCCAGCGCATTTGGCTTGTGGGTGCTTTGGGGTCTTTTGGTGTGAGGGTGGTTGGTTTGCTTGGTGTTCCACAGTCCAGCCGAGCCCCCCCCTGGGTTGGCTTGAGAAGGGCGAAGGGTCTCCGTGCGGAGGTGCGAGGACCCTCTTGCCACCAGGGCAGGAACGCCTCATGCGTTCCCATCCCGCCCCATCCCCCGTGCTCGGGCTTCCACAGTCCAGCCGAGCCCTGCCCCCCGTGGGCTTGAGAAGGGCGAAGGGTCTCCGTGCAGAGGTGCAAGGACCCTCTTGCCGCCGGGGCAGGAGCGCCTCGTGCATTCCCATCCCGCCCCATCCCCTGTGCTCTGGCTTCCACAGTCCGGACGAGCCCTCCCCCCCATGAACTTGAGAAGGGCGAAGGGTCTCCGTGCGGAGGTGCGAGGACCCTCTCGCCGCCGGGATAGAAGCGCCTCGTGCGTTCCCATCCCACCCCATCCCCCGTGCTTGGGCTTCCACAGTCTGGCCGAGCCCTCCCCCCCGTGGGCTTGAGAAGGGTGAAGGGTCTCCGTGCGGAGGTGCAAGGACCCTCTCGCCGCCGGGGCAGGAGCGCCTCGTGCATTCCCATCCCGCCCCATCCCCCGTGCTCGGGCTTCCACAGTCTGGCCGAGCCCTCCCCCCCGTGTGCTTGAGAAGGGTGAAGGGTCTCCGTGCAGAGGTGCAAGGACCCTCTCGCCGCCGTGGCAGGAGCGCCTCGTGCATTCCCATCCCTCCCCATCCCCCGTGTTCGGGCTTCCACAGTCTTGCTGAGCCCTCCCCCCCCATGGGCTTGAGAAGGGCGAAGGGTCTCCGTGTGGAGGTGCGAGGACACTCTCGCCACCAGGGAAGGAGTGCCTCATGCGTTCCCATCCCGCCCCATCCCCCGTGCTTGGGCTTCCACAGTCCGGCCGAGCCCTCCCCCCCGTGGGCTTGAGAAGGGCGAAGGGTCTCCGTGCGGAGGTGCGAGGACCCTCTCGCCACCGGGGCAGGAGCGCCTCGTGCGTTCCCATCCCACCCCATCCCCTGTGCTTGGGCTTCCACAGTCCGGCCGAGCCCTCCCCCTGTGGGCTTGAGAAGGGCGAGGGGTGGAGGGGAGGGGGAGGGCTTCGGCTCACCCATGCCCTGTGCGGAGATCAGCTGCGGTGGCGCCCTCCAGGGTACAGTGGCGGTTAGAATAAGGCTTTTTTAGAATAAGGCTTGGCTTCCTGTCCTAAAAAAACTCCAGACTAACAAAGACTATAGTCAACAATAGCCATTCAGATTAGCTTTGGACTTCACACATTAACAGATTACTTCAGCATACAATGGTTCCATATTAACATACCACACCGTCATTAGCACATTATCTTGATACTTACAGGACAATGACTAGCACATTACTTTTGCAGGACAATGACTCAGCTCAAACCCAACCCCTTTCTGACTATATCTTCCTACACACTTGACACTGAGAGACACTGTCCTTCAGTGTTACTACTCTGAAGATGCCTGCCACAGTTGCTGGCGAAACGTCAGGAAAGAAAATTCCAAGACCACGGTTACACAGCCCGGATAACCTACAAGAACCAATAATTCTACTTTGTTTGGTTTTTTGCTGTATTCCACGCTGCTCCAGGCCAGTGGCATCCACCAGGGCTGGCACGGCTTGGGATGTTCCAATGGAGGCAGGGAGACATTTGCATGCGGCGCTATGCATCCCGGGTGCATACTTTCACAATTGTAAGAATAAAAACTCTTAAATGAAACTTATGCGCTTGGCGATGGTAAGGCCATTCTTTGTTCCACATCCTGGCCCACACCAGAAAAATACTTGAGGAAATGCTTGGTTAGGAACCATCACTGGAAAGGTAATATAGCCGCAAGACCAAGGACGGTTGGGGCGGTTTTCATAAGCTCCAAGCTTTTCTTCCCGGTGGCAGGTCCTCACGACCACAGGTAAAAGCAGACCCTGCTGAAAATGCCCACGTGGGTTTTCTTGGCTTGCACTAGGGCTGTTCTGGTTTTGGACAGACTTGCCCACAGAGCGGGCTCGCCATGAAGCTGAAACCATGAGGTCTCTTCCTAACGGGGTGATTCCATTTAGGTCAGGCTGGAATCGCCCCCTCGGGGGGGACCTCCACTCAACTTGTAAAAGATAGAATATAAAAAAAAACCACCACACTTTGGACACTCCTACATTCTTCACTTGGAACACTCCTTGGGGAGGGGGAGAGGACGTGTGCCTGCCTACACTGAGCTGTCTGCACCAGAGGGTTTAGCATATGCAAATTTCACACCCGGGAGCATGATGGGTTCCTGAATTCTCCCGGCATTTTGACTGGTGTCAAGCAAGGGTGCTTTCAGTGTAGGAGATGGTGCCTGGTTTTCAGAAGGAAAAAGAAGGTTGCCTTTCGAGGGGCATGTTCGTTTTTAGGGGGAGGGGGATCCCCATGATCTTACAGTAGATGGTTTGGAAGCCCCCACCACTTGGGGTGCAGTGCTTCTTCACGCAGTGAGTAGGCTGTCCAAAACCAGGACAGCTAGAGCGCTTGCACCCCCTGCTCCATCTCCATCAGATGGCTTAGGCCACCACGGCCCTCAGTCGGAAAGGCAGGAGTTTGCCTTTACGGTGGTCATGATGACATGCCACCTGCGGAAATGTCGCCCTACCCCCCCTCTAATTTTTGCAACGGGGTTGGCCTAAAGCAGCCCCACCTTGGAAAGTGAAAGATAGAATACTCAGGAAAACACACACAGAGGAAAGGAAGGGGGGGTCTCTGTCTTTCCCTTCCTTCAGTGGCTTTTTGTGAGAGAGTTGGGTAATAAGGAAGGAGGACTTCCTCCAGCCTGTCGAGCTTCCATTTTTTCCAACATCAATGGCACGCAATGCACAGGTTCTGAGAATGACTCCTTTGAAAAGTGACTGATTTCTGTAGACTTAATGCTGTGCAACCATCGGACTCCCTTCTTCATGTTACCTTTTATGTTCCTTCACAGGTCAGCTCTTCCTTTCCGCTTTGTGCCAGCCTAGAAGCCCCCACTGTTACTGAACTCCAGCTGAAGGAAAGGAAGGCTTAGACTCATGTCTCATGTCCCAGACATCCAGGTGTCCTGTTCCCAGGTTGCCCTTCACTTCCCAAGGCCTAACAGTATTATGTGGACCCTTTAATGTGAACTCTTCTTTTCAGGATTGGGTGTTGTTAAATGGCATGGGAAGGCCGGTGATGACAAAGGACGTTCGTCCACTGACATGCCCCACTTGCAGCGTGGTGTGCTTTGATGCGCTGCAGTCAGAGAGGGGGGAAGCTGTACCCGGTTGCAACCAAAGCCCTCCCTCTCAATGTCTGAGGCCTTCCATGGGTGTTTCTAGGCCGCCGTGTCTTTGCTGAAAAGTGGATTGCAGACCCAGAGGGAGTATCCACGATCGAGGATAATTGAGAGCATTTGCTCCACTTCGGCTCCCCGCCACAGCATGGATTTTCTGCTCGCCATTTTCTAACTCAAGGACCGAAGGGGGGGGCTGAGCAAGGTGCGGCGCCGAGGGGAATGACGGGAGTCGTTTTGGGGATCAATTGGCTCAAAGGACACCGTCCCTCCATAGACTGGGAAGCTGACACTATTATGTTTACCAACCCTAGATGTGAACGACATCGACGTGAGGTCGTGGTTGTACTTCCACCCACCTCTGCCTTAACCTCTGATGCTCTACTGCCGACCCCATTGCCTGAGGTATACCGAGACTTTGAGGACGTTTTTGATGTAAAAGAATGAGATGCCTTACCCCCTCACCGCACCATGAACTGTGCGATTGAGGTAGTGGGAGACTGCAAACTGACTAAAAGCAAAATTTACCCTATGAGCGTTTCCGAACGCACCGTGCTACGAGACTTTTTGGATAAAAATCTTGCTTGAGGGTTCATTCGGCCGTCAACCGCCTCAACTCAGCCCCTGCTTTCTTTGTACGTAAAAAGACGGGTGACTTGCGCTTATGCATTGACTTTTGAAAACTCAGCGCAGTCACCCAAACCAACACCTACCCCATACCGTTGATCTCGGACATCTTGGGACAACTAAGGGAGGGGCGCATTTTCACTAAACTGAACTTGGTTGAAGCTTATTACCAGGTCCGGATTCGGGATGGGGATGAACCCCTCACAGCCTTCTCGAGCTGCTTCGGAATGTACGAATTTCTGGTGATGCCTTTCGGGTTAAAAGGGGCCCCAGGGGTCTTCATGCAACTCATTAACGAGATCCTCCATGATTTATTATATCGGGGCATGGTGGTTTATCTTGATGATATCCTTATTTACTCTAATACCATGGATGAACATATTGCTCTGGTCAAAGAAGTGTTGCAACATCTCAGGAGGAATCAGCTCTACGCAAAGTTGTCTAAGTGTGAGTTCCACCAGGAACAATTGACTTTCTTGGGATACATAGTTTCACATCGGGGCCTCACCATGGACCCTACTAAGATTCAATCTGTACTTGATTGGGCTCCTCCCTCCACCCGCAAGCAAGTGCAACAGTTTCTCGGCTTTGACAATTTTTACCGTGGTTTCATTCCTAACTTTGCTCAGGTGGCCCTGCCGATCACCGACCTCCTTAAAACTAAAGGTAAAGCGGTCTCTGTTACGTTGCCCACCGCCAAGGTACATTGGACTGATCAATGCCAAACTGCCTTTGTAACTCTCAAGCAGCTTTTCACTTCTGAACCTGTGCTGCACTACCCCGATCCAAATCGCATGTTTGTTGTGCAAGTTAATGCATCGGACGTAGCCATGGGGGGAGCTCTTTTGCAAAGGGGACCTGACGGTCTTCTTTGCCCCTGTGCTTATTTTTCTAAGAAATTTGCGCACTCTCAACTAAACTGGCCCATTTGGGAAAAAGAAGCTGCAGCCGTCCATCATGCCCTCACTACGGCAATTTTTGGAAGGTTCCAGGGTCCCCTTTGAAGTCTGGACCAATCACAAAAATCTAGAGGCCCTCACGGGGACCCACAAACTGTCCGCAAAACAACAACGTTGGGCTGACTTCTTCGCTCAATTCCGTTTTGTGCTCAAACATGTACCTGGAAAGCAAAACTTGCTAGCTGATGCTCTTTCCAGGCTTCCCCAATATCTAGTGAAAATCGACCGTCCTACGGACTCCTTATTCACCCCAGCACACAGGGGAGCTCTACCACTTCAAGGTTTAAAAGTGCAGTTGAAAAAAACTGTTAACCATTAACTATAATATATTTATTTTTAGGCATGATATATGTTTACATTTATGTACAATAGTTTACCGTTAGCAAAAATGATTACATTACATGTAACATGAAAAGTTTACATTTTCATATGGTTTTTTATGATTTTAATACTTTTGAATACCTTCTTTTAGGTCACTGGAGGATTCTCCTCCTGAAACCAGAACCAACGCTTTAACCACTGTTTGGGTTTTGTTGTCTTTTCCCCCCAATTTTTCATCTGTTTTAATCTGTTCCAAATATAATACACTGTTCAGTGTTTTGGAAATTTCCATGGGCTTTCCTGACTGTTGTTTTTTTATTTTATTTTATTAAACATCACACATGAAATAAACAAATTTATAAGTCTTATAACTGACCATGGTACCTTTCTTTTATTTCCTTTTTGTTCTCTAGTCTGTAGCTCGCCTCCTTCCACCAGCTGTTCCCCTTCCACCAACTGTGCCCCTTTCCTTTTGTCATTGCTATTTATTTTCTTATTGTTTTCCTCATTATGTTCCTTAACAGGTCTCCATATCTCACCTGGGTTTCCATATCCTTTTCCTGGTTCCAAGCCTGATACTATTGTTTCCCACTCTTGAGCACGTAGGTATGGCCATTTCAAATCTCTTGCTACAGCCGCCCATTCCCTTTTCACAGCCCAGCAGTGAGAGACTGCATGTTCTATCGTCTCTACATTCGGCTCTCTTGTTATTCTTGGTGCCTCAATGTTACCACACTTTGGCCTCTTACACCATTTCTCACTTTCTGGCAGCCAAGAATGTTTCTGAGCTACCGCCACTACTTGATGGTATGCTCTCCACCTCAGATCCCATAAGCTATAAGGGATGGTCCTGTCTTCAAAAGTGGGAATAGGAAAATGCTGCTCTTTCAAATACATTGACACCGTCGCTTTTGCTGATCTCTTCTGATCATAACCATCTAGTACATTTTCTTTTAATATTTCCCAATAGAGGGCTGCAGCTGATTTTATTTGTAAGGGGGTTCCTTGTTTTACTATGCTCTTAAACTTTTCTGCTTTTAATTTTAAGCTACGAATATGTCCCGCCGCTTCCTTCATGTACGAAGAGAGGGGACCTTTTAGGGCTGTTGTAAGTTTATAATCTGTTTTTTGATCTTTCCACCAGATCTTACCCCAAGGGCTGTTGAAAAAAAAATCCGGTATAGTTTGGATTCGGCCGAATTCAGCCCGTCTGGATTCGGGATATGCCAAAGTCCGAACTCACCCGATTCGGATCCGTCAAATTCAGCACGAATTCAAAGTTCGGGAAAATATTCGGCCGAATATAGCCATTTAAAAGTTTAAACACATTCGCGTCCTCCCGTGGCTCCGGGGGGGGGGGTATTTTTTGAGGTGGACGTTCAAAACTTTCAGCATAGCTTTTGGTGACGCTTCTTGAAAGGACCCCCAAGTTTGGTGATGATGGGGACCGGGGGAGGCAATATATGGAGGCAATATATGAAGGCCCCCCCTATACTCCCATTGCAAAGACCGTCGGCGTCCGTGACTCGGCGTTTGCAAAATCATTGCAATGCAACACATAGGAGTCAGATCCTGTGCAATTTGCAAACCGCATGCTGGGGTGAAGTGCAAAAGATATGCATTGCATTGATGGTGGAACAAAGGCAGCTCATCGGGCTGGAGGAAGTCATTATTACTTTATTACCCAACTGTCTTACAAAAGGTCACTGAAGGAAGGGAAAGACAGAGCCCCCTCCTTTTCTCTGTGTGTGTTTTACTGTGTTTCTATCTTAGACTTTCCAAGGTGGGGCTGCCCATCGGCTTGTGGCAAACCCCGGTTGCAAAAATTATAGGGGGGGGCTAGGGTGACAGTTCCGCAGGTGGCATGTCACGACCACCATAAAGGCGAACTCCTGCCTTTCCGAGGGCCGTGGTGGCCTAAGCCATTTGATGGAGAAGATGGAGCAAAGGGTGCAAGCGCTCCAGCTGTCCAGGTTTTGGACAGCCTACTCACTGAGTGAAGAAGCTCTCCACCCCAAGGGGTGGGGGCTTCCGAACCATCTACTGTAAGATCATGGGGATCCCCCCCAAAAAACGGACATGCCCCTCGAAAGCCAACCTTCTTTTTCATTCTCAAAACCAGGTACCATCTCCTAAACTGAAAGCACCCTTGCTTGACACCTGTCAAAATGCCGGGAGAAGTCAGGTACCCATCATGCTCCCGGGCGTGAAATCTGCATATGCCAAACCCTCTGGTGCAGACCGGGACAGTTCTGTGTAGGCGCATACGTCCTCTCCCCCCCCTCCACAAGGAGTGTTCCAACTTAAGTGAAGAATGTAGGAGGAGGGGCCCTTTTTCTATCTTTTTCAAGTTTAGTGGAGCCCCCCCCCCCGAGGGGGCGATTCCATCCTGACCTAATGAAATCTCCCCGTTCGGAAGGGACCTCATGGTTTCGGTTGCATGGTGGCAGAAGACTGTTTGACTGTGCTAATAATTGTCCTTGTTGGGTGAAACGGCAGTTCGGCCAGCTGGCAGTCATCAACTGCACCACCCCAATCTCTTATAAACAGTTATAGGAGAGGAGGAAGGGGAGAACGGAAAGTTCTGCTCTCCACCCCCTCTCCTTCTCTCTCGCCCTCTGATCAAATGTTTTCTCATTCTATTTTTGACTTTCCAAAGAGGGGTTATTATTGGCACAACCCGAGGTGCAAAAATTACAAGGCAGGGTCGGGAAAATGGTTCTTCTGCGGGTGGCGTGCCGTCACGACCACCGTAGATAAAGACACCATTGAAATCCAATTTTCAGACACCTGCCAGGTGAAACTATCCAGTCATTTAACGACAGCGGGGTATGCAAGCGCTCGAGCAGTCCTGGTTTTGGACTGCTCCCCCGCTGAATGGCTGGATGTTCCCCCACCGGCAGCAGGGGCTTCTGAAGTACCCACTTTTAAATCACAGGGGTCTCCCTTCCCCCGAAAATGACATCGCCCTTAGAAAGCCAAAACTCTAAACTACTAGAAACACCTGGTTCTGTCTCTTTAAATACAAGCACCTTCGAAGGATACCTGTCAGAAGGCAACAAACTGACAGGTACCCATCGTGCTTCTGTGTAAGCATTTGCATATGCCAGACCTTCTGGTGCAGAACGAGCCGACTATTTCACAGAATGCTTTCTCCTCTTGCTCCCTCCCTATTAGAAATATTTGCATCTTGTGTGTTTTTTTGTTTTGTTTTGTTTTCTGAATCTATCTTTAACCAAGTATAGGGGGGTATCCTCCCGAGGAGGTGATTCCGGCCTGACCTTTCGGAATCACCCCGTTAGGAAGAGACCTCAAGGTTTTGGCTTGAAGGTAAGTCCGCTCAGCGGACAAGCCGGTCCAAAACCAGAACGGCCCTAGTGCAAGCCAGACAGCCTACACAGGCTGCCTGGGTAAGTGCCATTATTTACTGGTGGTCGTGAGGGCCTGCCACCAGCAGAATTAGCTTAGAGCTAATGAATTGCTCCTCGGCCCAACATAGCCTTGCGAACCTACTTCCCTTTCGGTAACAGTTCACATTTGAGCGTGTTCACAAATATTTTTCTGTTGCAAGTCATGACGCATAACAAAGAATGGCCGCTCAAACGCCAAGGGTAATGATTTAATGCAAAGGTTTTATTTTGTAAAAGTGCAAGTACGTGCGGTGCAACCATAATGCCTAGCGCCTTATGCTAATGTCTCCCCACCTCCATCGGACTAGCTCAACCCATGGTAGCAATCAGCCATGCGGAAGACAGCAAAAATGAGAGTAATTAGCACCTCCCCGTTCCGGCAAAACCCGAGAGCAGCCGTGCCCGGCCGGCAGATGCCGAGTCAGTCTGCTCTCAGGTCTCTCCATTCTAAAATCTGATCTTTGACTTTCTCAAGCAGGGCTACCATAGAGGCTTGCCCATGGGACAAAAATTAGACTGGATAGAATTCTGTGGTTAGTTTCAGGAACTTGGTGGCATTTTCACTACCCCAAAAGGGGACGCCTAGTGGGCATCAATCCTGCTCTGGAAAGACAGGATCATATGCACAAAGGCTGGGCTGGTTTCAGACCAGCAAGCCTGCGATTGGCACAAGGCCGGCTCGGTGAGGAGCGAAGGCTGAAGGTCCACCGGGTCTGCAGCAGCGGAACAGTTTTTCAATATGGCGACCAACTACATATCCCCAGACAGCCTGCATTGAGGAAGTAAAGGGAACCTGATACCAATGGATGCTTTCCAACCTAGGAAGGTGCAGGGTTTATTCAGCTCTCCCCCACGTATCCAACCATTCCACCTGTCAGCTAGTTCCATTGGGAATGCAAATAAGGGTCCTTACCCAATATGCTTGCACAAGAGTAATTTGCATACGACAACCCTTCCTAGCTTAAGTCAGGTTGCGTGTGCAGAAAAGGTTTTTGGGTGTGTGTGTATCATGAGTTCTGTTCTTTACCAAGGAAAGTGAGACCTCCCCCCGAGGAAGAGACCCCCCTCTGCATCCAAGGGGTTCCCCTGTTAGAAAGAGGTCTCGGCGGTTCGCCCAGGCGCTCCCCCCCCCCGGAGAGCGCCTGGTCTGAAACCAGGATGGCCTGACTGCAGGCCAGCAGACCATACAGGACTGCTGGGTAGGCGCCATACCCATGTACAATGGGCTTGCAAGGGGAAAGCAGTCACAGAAGCCCGACGCTAAGAATTAGTTTTTGAGGATGAAGTGAACGCAGTTTGGCTATAGGAAGGCAAACCCCATAGATTAACCCCACTCACCTCGAGTAAAGGGAATGACATTAAAAGGTCTAAAAAATTTATTTCAATGATGGCATAGCTCCAAGTTAGACCAGCATGCTTTGCAGTCAGTATTTAAATCACACCACGCCCCCTTAGCCTGGCCCTCCCATGCCAGAACAAGGGAGCCAAACAGTGCTTCCAAAAATGCACGAAGAATAGCCGAAGCCGAGCCCAGCCGCTTGCCACCGTCCTTTTGAAATCAAGCGGGGAAGTGAGCTCGCAAACCACGGCGCTTTATTTTCTCGCCTTCTCACTTACACAAAGGGGGGATGTTAATTTCCGTTTCCGAAATATGCATGCAAGCGGCATGTCTCAATGTTTTCTCTTTCCATGATCTGATGTATTACGGTTGTCTAATTAAATGTTTATGTTTGCAGTTCATCTGTGTATTATGAGTTTAGAAAACAATGTATTTATGTACGGAAAGCTTTGCCTGATGCGCTGATACTTAAATGTAACTGTTTTGAAAACATGCTTGCAAAGTCAAAAATGCATATTTCCTGCTAGGTTGTCGACGTTCACTAGGCGGTCCCTTTTGTACCTTTTGTTGAGTCCAGGGTTTTACTTTATCTAAAAAGGTTCCCAAAACTCCGGTGGTCAATTTTGAAACCAGACTTTGGTGTCTTCAATCATACCTTCACAGGCTGTTTTTAACACAACGCCAGGTCACTTGTTGAACAGAAATTGGAGAGCTGCCCTGTCGCGGAGCCGCATTCACAATCTTAAAGCTTTTCTATTCTCCCGCCCGTCAATTCCCCAAAACGACTTCGTACTGGATAGGAGCTATGGTAAAGTCTATTTGTTCCCAATGGGATCCAATACCCATCGCCACCCCCCGTGTGCGACGGTCAACCAGCCCCCCTTTAAAGTGGCTACCGTCCATTTGGGCAAATTGGACGGGAGCCGGTAGATCTTCGGACTTGACTTCTAGGGCTGCAAACGTGGCCTCACTGATTAAAGAGCGCCCGCAGCCAGAATCTATGAGCGCCTTGACACGTAACTGGGGGCCCTTTTTATAGTGTTGTAACACTACGTCCACATAAACAGTGTTTTTGACTTCAAGGGTATCTGGGTCGCCTCGCATATAAGACCAGTTCAAAATGTCTGGGTGCAAGGCTTCTCGGAAGTAATGGATAAGGGTAGCTTCAGGCCAGTCCACTACCTTACTTGCGAGTCATTGGAATTCATTTGCAAATTCCCGAACTGGAGAGGAGCCTTGCCTGAGTTGCAAAAGTTCCACTTTGGCTCTCTCTCCCATGAAGGGATCTTCAAAGCGCCGTCGCAAGGTGAACATAAAATTGTCGAGGGAGCGAATGGAGCGGGACCGCATATCAAACTGGAGGATCATCCAGTCGGCCGCTTTTTCCGTTAACAGAGAGGCAACAAAACGGACGCGGCTATCTTCGGTAGGGAAGAATTGTCTTTGCTCCCTCATATAACTATCCACATGATGCAAAAAACGGAGCAAAGTTTCAACAGCCGTCATAAGTGACCTTCAGTTTCGGGGGTTTCCATGGCATTGGGGGTACAGGCGGGTATTCAGGAACTGGGGCTCCTGGTAACCCCGGTGCACCTGGTGGCACCAGTAAAGCAGGTGCAACAGGCACTCTGCCGGGCGCCGTGGGGCCTCCGACCAGAACTATGGGTCTTCCACCAGGAGTGACGGGACCCCCGCCAGGAGCTGTGGGGCCTCCATCAGGAGGAACCACCAGCACAGCTGGTTGCTGCGGCGGTTGTTGCGGCGGTTGTTGCGGTGGCTGCTGCGGTGTCACAGGAGCGGGGGCAACGGGCGCAGCTTGAGCCCATTATAACTGGTCGTCGTCCCTGAGTACTAAGGTCAGTTGATCCTGCAAGCACGCCACCTGCCCCATAAGGTCCAGATTTTGGTTACTTAGCAAAAATACTTCGTCGCCAGTGCCGCCAGCTCGGCAGGACTGGCTGACCCGTAAATTAGTGGCCCAGAGAGACTCCCCACCATATAAGTCCTCCTCGTCGGAATTGTCTGGTCTCTCAGGCAAAGTCCCCGCCAACCTGCGGGAGCGTTGAACACTACGCGACAGGACGAAAGACAGGGAGAACTGTCACGCACAGCTTGTCTGGACTTCAGGAGTTCACCTGGTAGCAACTTCACACCACACAGTTCTGCTATGTACAGTTTATTTACAATGTCTACACAGAGTCCTTTGGCTGTTAACATTCACAGCTTTGCGCATCAGCATGCTCCGCCAGCATGTATATTTCAGGCAAGAAGTAACTCACATTCACTACACAGACTTATATACACATTTATGACCAATCACAGTTCACCTGAGATGAGTCATTCTGGAAATCCCCATTCCTGGCTGTACAAACTGGATCAGACCAGCATCATCACATGACTTAGCTGTCACTCTGATCAGTATGATCTGTTTAGCAAACTGCAGACTAGGCATAACTTTGACATATGTTGACACGCCTCCCTAGTCAAACGTTTGTTAAACACAGCCATTTCTTCAAGTATTGAAATATTTCAGTATTCAAACATTTCAGTCTCCTGGCTTAGTGCACACCAACCATTCTCATTTGGCAAGATTTTGAGACTGTACAACCAATGGCAACTCAGAGTTTTCTTATCTGCCAGCAATTCAGACAAGGAAAATACCTCATTTGACACCAATGAGTTATATTCTGCCTCCATGGCTTGCAGCCAAGCATTTTTCTCTTCTGAGGCTAGACTTAACACATCATTGTAATCAGTTGGAACTTTTACAAACACATGGTTAGCAGTTACACCATACCTTTGAGGTGGAATACCTTTTGTAGATCTAGAGGACACTCTTGGCACTACTCTCTGATCTGCACTTTGCACACTCTCAGAGTCTGCATGTATTGGTGACTGCACCTCCTGTTTCACTTCTGGCATGTTATCAGAATCATCATTCATAGGTAACAGTACTGTGGATGGTAATTGGTTTGCATGTATCTTAGGCCAATTAGAATCCTCACAGAATGTAGCTGAACGACTGAAACTTAATGCATTTTGGTTATTTACAAAACGGTAAGATTTCATTCCTGTCTGATACCCCAGGAATGTCAACTTTTTTGCTCTTTCACCACCTTTCCTATGTTGTTTCAGTGGTATATTGACCCATGCTTTACTGCCAAATATCCTGATATGATCCAAACTGGGATCTTTCCCATACAAAGCCTTGTATGGAATATTGTTTGTGGCACTTGTCCAAATTCTATTTGAAATATAACAAGCATTTTTTGCTGCTTCAGCCCAGAACATTTTTGGCAATCCAGCATCAAGTAGCATTGATTTTATCATTGTTTGCAGTACTCCTGCCTTTCTCTCTGCAACACCATTTTCTTGACTCATAGATACATTAGCAATTCTATGTTCAATACCTTGAGTCTTAAACCAATGAGCCATTTCACCAGACATGTACTCGCCCCCAAAATCACTTTGGAACTTACAAATTTTATGCCCCAATTGCCTTTGCACATTGTTAGCCCACATCTTTATAGTGTCACACACCTCTGATTTCTTTGCTATGGGATACACCCATGTGAACCTTGTGGCATCATCTATCAAAAGAAGAAGATATTTTCTTTTAGATATACTGTCTGGGAAAGGGCCTACCACATCACTATGTATAAGATATAGAGGGGGTTTTGTTACTCTGTCACTCTTTGGTGCAACTGGGTGTGCTTTAGACTTACTTTGCTTGCACACATCACAATCCAGATATGTTTTGCACCCTTCAACCTTCTCTTTGCCCAGCAGGGCAAGAGTTTTATTCAAGGTGCCCCAGCCCACATGGCCGAGTTTTCTATGTAGCAAATGTATACACTTATGGTGTGGGTTTTTATTTAACACTGTTTGTGCTTTACCTGCCATGTTCTCTAGCACATACACATTATCTTTCAAATTCCCCACTGCCATAATTTTATCACCTTTGAGAATATTACAGCACTTATTTATGAAAATCACACTGAATCCTGCAGAATCTAGTGCACTTATACTTAATAAGTTTCTTTCAAGAGAGGGTATACAAAGCACATCATTGAATGTATGGTTTAAACTTCCAAACATTACACTTCCTTTACAGGAAACAGTTGCAGAACGTCCATCTGCCAAACTTACATGACCTAACGCTGATTGATGTGAGTTCATTAGTAGCCTTTCCTCCCTCACAAATATTTGTGAAGCTCCTGAGTCAATTATCCAAGAGTCATTCAGGGAGTCTGGACTCACTCTCACCAGCGTAGCTTGCTGTTTGGTCACAAATTGAGTCTTTTTTCCTCCTCTGTATTTCCTTTCAGCAGGGCAAAATCTTTGAATGTGTCCCTCCTTTCCACATCTGTAACATTTCCTGACACGTAAAGCTACAGATATAGGCTTTCTTGCTTCACAGACTTTTGTTTCACAGCTAAGGCTTCCTTCCTTCCTTATCTCATGCTTGGCACAGCTCCCGGTCTGGCCGACCGCCAACTCCCGCTGCGTATATCGTGCCTCTTCCTGTAACAATCTCCCTGTGATATACTGCAAAGTTAATTTTGCTGCGTCAACAGATTCAAGGGCTGAGATAAGTGGGTCAAAACGCTCCGTCAGGGAACTTAAAACTATAAACACCCGGTCCTGGTCAGAAATCTGCTTTCCCCTCTGAGCCAGCAGTTGAAAATACGTGGCTAAGGTATTCCAATGAGCTCTAACACTCTCATTTGGCTCCATAGTCTTTCTATAAATCCTTCTCATCAGGGAAATAAGGGATCCAGCCGTGTCTTGCTGTCAGGCATATCAGTGTTGTTCACTCTTTTCACATCCTGCCATCCAGACTCAAGGAATGTTATCCCTACTGAACCGCAGCCAAGGTTGCAAGGGCTGTTATGCCTACCACTCTCTGTTTGAAGTTCTGGGAACCTACTTTGTTTTCAATATGTAATCTCTCACCCTTCCTGTGCATCTATATTACTAAGTTTCAGCAAGACAGCCCCATAGCTGTCACCCTTTCCTTTATGCTCTGTTATTCTATTTGACCAGTAAAGACCAGCTTCTTTGGACCTAATTGTCTATGTCGTGGTTTCTGGTTCATTTGGACCAAGGGCTTACATTGTGACAGCTATCCCTATGTACTTGCCTCCATCAGGCTGGAGCCCAGGAGGGTTCGCCTGCCACTCGGATGGGAGCAAGGAGAGTGCTCTCCGACTGATCCTACAGGGGCCTGTGCCCCGTGCGGTTTGTCTCAAACCAGCTGGTTGTGATCCCCGGACTACTGGTGTCTGGACCAACCCTGGAAGGTGACGACCCCAATCTCTTTCGGGACATTGTAGCTGAGCTGAGCAGGACTAGCACGGAAGTTAGTCGCCTTAATGGATTACTACAGTCCCAATGGCGTTCTCTAGTGACTTTTCCTTGGATGTCTGACGTTGAGGATACCAACACCTGTTTAGACCTCCAAGTCCTTGATCGGTTGGTAGATGATGCCCAACTAGCAGCGGAGGATTTACAAATACTAACCGGTTTGTTGGATAAACTTATTACTCGTGAAACTCACTCAACAGGAGCTATGGCAGGAGCCACACCGGCAGGTTTTTCTTTGGTGCCGAAAGCAGCCGACTGTCAGGCAGAGGCGAGATGGATCGCTATCCAAACAGCGCTTCTATTTGTGGATCTCACCAAGGATACTATGGTAGCCACTCTATCACAATTGTTGTCCCCAACTTTCGGGGCTGATGCACCTGCGCTCGCGGTCCAGATTCAACCGCTGTTGGGTGGGGAGTCCGAACCGCTCCTCGCCCTCTTGGAGAAGGAACTTTTACCGCTTGTGACCGCTGATGTTGCCTTGAAACTCGAGGCCGCTCAAACTCTCGCGGACAGAGAAGCAGCGGCGGAGGCGGAGGCCAAAGCTCAAGCCACACGGGACAGGGAACAACAGTTGGCTGCGGAATGAGCACAGGCGAGTGTGAGCCCCAAGAATCCCGGTCAAACCGGCCCTTCGTGGGGACGAACGTTTTCCCCAACTTTTGCCCCGTCCCGCACCATCCAACGCGCATGGCGCCTCGCAGAACGGCTTCGGGGATCTGACAATTCTGACGAGGAGGACTTGTATGGAGACAGCTCCCACTGGGCCACAGGCTTCCGGGCAAGCCGGGCGCACCGTACGGGGGGACCTGAGGACAAGGTGCACTTGTTGCGGGCGCAGAACCGAGAATTATATGATCGTGTAGACCGTCTCCAAGAACAAATGGAACATTTGTTCCAAGAAAAGAAATGATTACAGCGGGCGCAGGTAACTCTGGCACAGCCCATTCTTCCCGGGCCCGCCACACCAGTTCACCCACCAGTTCAGCCGGTGGTGCCAGCTCAACCACCAGCTAACCTCCCCGTTCAACCACTGGTCCCCGGAGCGCCAGTTGTCCCAGCTCCCGGGGCACCCTTACAGCCGGGACAACCCATACCCGGTCCATGGAAGCAACCCCAATTGAAAACGACCTATGATGGCTCGCTCAAGACTCTACCCTGTTTCCTACATCAAGTGGACAGTTATATGCGGGAACAAGGGCACTTCTTTCCCACAGAGGATAGCCGGGTCCATTTTGTAGCTTCTCTATTGACGGGGAAAGCAGCTGACCGGATGGTCCTCCAATTTGACACTCGGTCTCGGTCTATCCGCTCCCTCAACAATTTCATGACTGCCTTGCGGAGACGATTTGAAGACCCCTTTATGGGAGAACGAGCCAAGGCAGAACTTCTACAACTCAGGCAGGGCTCTTCTCCAGTCCGAGAATTTGCAGATGAATTCCAGAGACTAGCCAGTAGAATAGTAGACTGGCCGGAAGCCACCCTAATCCACTACTTCAGGGAAGTCTTACACCCTGACATTTTGAACTGGTCATATATGCGGGGCGATCCTGACACGCTCGAAGATTGGATTTTACTGGCGGAAGAAGTTGAAAGCCGCCGGCGTTTCATATCCCTGGTCCGGCAACGACACAAGGATAAGAGTGCCCAGAAAACCCCATCAAGAGCGCCGCTCCCCAGCCTGCGGAAACCAACGCGACCACCTCAGGATCGCGAAACAAGGTTCCAGAGGGGGGCTTGCCTCGTGTGCGGGGAATTGGGTCACTTTGCAGCGACTTGCCCTCAATGACCGGAGACCACCTGCCCCAGCGTGCCACTCCGAGCTCGAGGAAGACCTCAACGCAGAGGCACCGCGGCCACCCGCAGCGCAGCGCCGGGACGACCCACACCCTCTGCACTTCACGTTGAGGAATCGGCTAAACTTTCTGCACCAAGCGACCCCGCAGGGTCTCGGATTATAAGTGCCCCAATGGGGGACAACTCTCCTTCTTCTGACGAGGATCAATGGAATGCTCCAGCTCTAAACCTGGAAACCCCTCTTGATCTGTCAAAAAACGGATTTGGTCTGTGGTGAGTGGAGCGTCTCCACAGACCCCTGCAGAATCTCCTGCTAAACCCAAAGCTCCCGTCAAGGTGAGTGAAGTGGAAACCACTGTTTATGTGGACGCAGTGTTGCAACACTATAAGGGGCCCCCCCAACTGCCTGTCAAGGCACTTATTGACTCTGGCTGCGGTCGCACTTTAATTAGTGAAGCCACATTTGCAGCTCTCAAAGTCAAGTCCGAGGCATTACCCGCTCCCATCCAATTTGCCCAGATGGATGGAAGCCCTTTTAAGGGGGTGACCAGTCGATCATCGCACACAGGGAGTAGCGATGGGTATAGGTTCCCATTGGGAACAAATAGACTTTACCATAGCCCCCATTCGGTTTGAAGTTGTCCTAGGGATTAATTGGCTTAAAGGCCATAGTCCTTATATAGACTGGGAAACGGATACTATTTCCTTTACCAATCCTATGTGCGAACAGCACCGACAAGGAGTCGCAGTGACGTCTCCACCCACTCCGGCTTTAACATCCAATGCGGCATCGCCACCGCCTTTGCCCGATGCCTACAGAGACTTTGCAGATGTCTTTGATGTTAAAGAATGTGATGCCTTGCCCCCCCATCGTACCACTGACTGTACCATTGAGGTAGTTAAAGATTGCACACTGACTAAAAGCAAAATTTACCCCATGAGCGTTTCCGAACGCGCTGTATTACGTGACTTTTTGGATAAAAATCTCGCTCGAGGGTTCATTCGACCATCGAACGCTCCCAACTCAGCCCCAGCGTTCTTTGTCTGGAAAAAGGAGGGTGACCTGCGTTTATGCATTGACTTCCGAAAGCTAAATGCAGTTACCCAAGCCAACGCCTACCCCATACCGTTGATCTCAGATATCATGGGGCAGTTACAGGAGGGTCGCATTTTCTCCAAGTTAGACTTGGTGGAAGCTTACTACCGCGTCCGGATTCGTGAGGGGGACGAACCCCTCACCGCCTTCTCTAGCTGTTTTGGAATGTATGAGTTTCTTGTGATGCCTTTCGGATTAAAGGGGGCCCCGGGGGTCTTCATGCAACTCATTAACGAAATCCTCCATGATTTGCTGTACTGCGGCGTGGTAGTTTATCTGGATGATATTCTTATTTATTCAAAAACCATGGTGGAACATGTTGTTCTGGTCAGAGAAGTTTTGCAACGACTACGTAACCAGCAGCTCTATGCAAAACTGTCTAAATGTGAATTTCACCGAAAGCAGATAACGTTTTTGGGCTACATAATCTCTCATCGTGGCCTTAGCAGGATCCCGCTAAAGTCCAATCGGTACTGTACTGGACTCCGCCCTCCACCCGCAAACAAGTACAGCAATTCCTGGGCTTTGCTAATTTCTACAGCGGTTTCATTCCCAATTTTGCTCAAGTGGCGCTGCCAATCACTGACCTCATGAAAACGAAGGCAAAGGGGTTTCTGCAACATTGCCCTCTGCCAAAATACTGTGGACTACTCAGTGCCAGTCTGCCTTTGTAGCCCTTAAACGACTTTTCACTTCTGAACCGGTCCTGCAGCACCCAGTTCCGAACCAAATGTTTATTGTGCAGGTTGATGCATCCGACGTAGCCATGGGGGGGGGGCTACTCCAGAGAGGACCGGACGGTCTCCTGCTTCCCTGTGCCTACTTCTCGAAGAAGTTTGCATATTCCCAACTAAACTGGCCCATTTGGGAAAAGGAAGCAGCAGCCGTCCACCATGCCCTTACACTGTGGAGGCAATTTCTGGAGGGATCCGGGATCCCCTTTGAAGTTTGGACCGATCACAAAAATCTAGCTACCCTCACTGGGACCCATAAATTATCTGCGAAACAACAGCGTTGGGCAGACTTCTATGCTCAATTCCGTTTTGTTCTCAAACATGTACCTGGGAAACAGACTGTGCTTGCAGATGCCCTATCCCCGTTGCCTCAATACCCAATAAAACGTGATCGGCCGACAGACTCTTTATTTAGCCCGGCGCAAAGGGAAGCCCTGCCCCTGCTAGTCGTGCAAACCCGAGCCCAAACCCGGCTCCGGCAGGAAAACCATACTGTAGCCGACAAGGTATCCAGCCCAAACCAGCAGGCTCCCTCGCCTGCCCCCCTTGCGCCACCTGTTTCCAGCGCTCCGCAGCAACCAATCCCTCCTCTCCCTCCACCTCCACCAACTCCTGATTCACCCTCTCCTACGAAAGGAGAGGGGGTGATCATCTCCAATACCTTCCTGGACTCCCTTCGGACTCAGTGCCTAGCCGAACGCACTGCCCAAACCTTGCCCCAAGGTGTACTTGAGAAAGGGGGTTGTTGGTACAAAGACTCAAAACTATACGTGCCTAAAATACTTTGACGAGAAGTTCTACAGTTAGCCCATGGAGCTAAAACTGCAGGACACTTTGGGTTTCTGAAAACTCTCCACTTGTTGCGCAGACAGTTTTGGTGGGGGGGAATGCGTTCTGATGTGGACTCCTTTATTCACAGCTGCCCCATCTGTGCCACAGTCAAACGATCTCAAGGCAAAACCCCAGGACTACTGCAACCACTGGAAATTCCCAGCAAACCCTGGGAAGTGATTGCCATGGATTTCATGACGGATCTCCCCCTTAGTGGGGGAAAAACTGTACTTTGGGTTGTTACTGACTTATTTTCCAAACAGGTACATTTGGTTCCGTGTGCGGGTATTCCCTCCGCCCCCAAGTTGGCCCACCTCTTCATGTCACATGTGGTCCGGTTGCACTCGTATCCGCGCAAGATAATTTGCGACAAGGGTTGTCAAGTGCTTACCATCCCCAAACGGATGGAAAAACCGAACGTGTTAATGCTGTGTTGGAATGTTATTTACGTTGTTATGTTAATTACCACCAAGATGACTGGGTAGAACTATTACCTTTTGCAGAATATGCGTACAATAATGCTGTCCATCAATCTACAGGGTTCAGCCCTTTCTATGCTGTGTACGGTCAAGACTTCGGTCCTATTGCTCCGGCAGAAGTACCTGAGGGGGAGAGGGATTCCGATATAGCCTCTTGGGCACATACCCTCCGCACCACTTGGCCCTGACTGGTAAGCAACCTGGAGAGAGCCGAGCGCAAATATAAGGAGCAGGCAGATAAGCATCGCTCCGCCAGCAAAGATTTCCAGGTCGGGGAATTAGTGTATCTTTCCACTAAAAACCTAAGGTCCACCCGACCTTGCCATAAGCTCAGTGCCAAGTACATTGGACCCTATCCCATTGCCCGGATCATCAATCCTGTCACTGTGGAGCTGACCCTCCCCAAAACCCTGAGAAGTATCCACCCTGTTTTTCACGTCAGCCTCCTTAAACCTCATGTCGCCTCCTCAGACTGGCATCCGGAGCCACCTCCTGAGCAGCCCGTGATGGTGGGGGGGGGAGGAGCATTTTGAAGTGTCAAAGATCCTAGATTCACGTATACGACATGGATCCTTGCAGTATCTAATTCGATGGAAGCACTTCCCCCCTGCCTACGATGAATGGGTGCGGGCCCGGGATGTCTCTGCCCCGCACTTAGTAACTGCCTTCCACACCACCTACCCGGATAGACCGTCCCCCTCGCAAGGCGGGAGGGGGCCTTAAGGGGGGCAGAATGTCAGGCATATCAGTGTTGTTCACTCTTTTCACATCCTGCCATCCAGACTCAAGGAATGTTATCCCTACTGAACCGCAGCCAAGGTTGCAAGGGCTGTTATGCCTACCACTCTCAGTTTGAAGTTCTGGGAACCTACTTTGTTTTCAATATGTAATCTCTCACCCTTCCTGTGCATCTATATTACCAAGTTTCAGCAAGACAGCCCCATAGCTGTCACCCTTTCCTTTATGCTCTGTTATTCTATTTGACCAGTAAAGATCAGCTTCTTTGGACCTAATTGTCTATGTCGTGGTTTCTGGTTCATTTGGACCAAGGGCTTACACTTGCACATATACAGCCTTGAGGCTATTCCAGGCATCTTTAGCTGACCCCTGTCCCGCCACATGCACCAACTGGTCATCAGCAACACTTAATATCAACGTGGCTAATGCCTTCTGGTCTTTTAAACTTTCCTCAGGTGTGGGAGCTTGTGGGGGAGAATCCACATACTTCCACAATGACTCACGCTTAAAATAATGCTCCATTCGCAGGGACCACATGGCATAGTTATGTGCTGTCAGTTTATCAACCAGCAGGGCAGAAACAGCTTGCGCCATGATATCTTCTCTCACCGGCAGTAGCTGATTATCTTCCCCTGGTTCCTGCTCCGACTCTTTGTCAGAAACAACTGAACCGTCTTCAGACTGTACATCAAGGTCCTCAGCATCGCTGGCCTCTGTAGACATCCAAACCACTCACAGCAGCAACTCACGGCAGTAGCTCACCAACTCCAATAGAACCTCCAGCTCCCAGTGCAGTCTATCTGGGCCCATAACCCTGTTGCGCACAGCTTGTCTGGACTTCAGGAGTTCACCTGGTAGCAACTTCACACCACACAGTTCTGCTATGTACAGTTTATTTACAATATCTACACAGAGTCCTTTGGCTGTTAACATTCACAGCTCTGAGCATCAGCATGCTCCGCCAGCATGTATATTTCAGGCAAGAAGTAACTCACATTCACTACACAGACTTATATACACATTTATGACCAATCACAGTTCACCTGAGATGAGTCATTCTGGAAATCCCCATTCCTGGCTGTACAAACTGGATCAGACCAGCATCATCACATGACTTAGCTGTCACTCTGATCAGTATGATCTGTTTAGCAAACTGCAGACTAGGCATAACTTTGACATATGTTGACAAGAACGGGGGTAATTCATAGCCCCCGGGCTGTCGGGGGCGTGCACCGCTCCGTGCCCATTCGGCGGCTAAGCGTTCTCTCTCCTCCTGCTCAGCCCGAGCTTTTGCTGCAGCTTCAGCCGCTGTCCGTGCTTGCTCCTCCGCTCTCTTGTGCTCCGTTAGGGTCTGGTCGGCTTCCAGTTTGGCAGTCAGTGCCGTGGTAATGAGTGGAAGGGCCTCCTGTTCCAAAGTGTAGAGGAGCTCAGCGCAATCTGCCAGATCCAACATCGGTTGTATCTGTACCACCAAGGCCGCCGCATCAGCACCGAAGTCAGGGGTGAGATGTTTTGTGAGTTCAGCCACTGAAATAGTGGCCGCAGTGTGGCCCTGGAAGAGGGCAGCCACCCGTGTGGCCACCTCTTTCGCTTCCGCTTGGCAGAGCTCTGGGGTGGTGTGACCGGGGTCGCCATGTCAACAGAACGGATCGGGACCACGGTCAGAGTTGTTTGCGTTTCACAGGCAGTATGTCCGGCCAACAGGCTAGTCAACAATTGTAAATCCTCAGCCGCCAACCGAGCATCGTCCACCAACCGGTCAAGGGTATGGAGGTCTTGGCTGGTGCTGGTATCCGCAATGTCAGATGTCCAGGGGACCGTCGTGGCTAGAGAATGCCACTGAGCATGAACAAGTCCAGTCAGGCGATTAACGTCCGCATCAGTTCAATGTAGTTCAGCTATAATGTCCCGTACGAGTTCGGGGTCGTCAGTCGCTGTTCCCAATGGAAGGGACCACGGATGGAAGCCCTCCAGGGCTCCTAGCAGGATCCTGTCACCCAAGGGACAGATTCGCCGGGTCCAGGCGAACCACACGTGGCTCCAGCCACGGGTAGGTCACTCAGAGAGCACCGTCCCTGCTCCCATCCGAGTGGCAGGCGAACCCTCCGGTGCTCCAGCCTGACAGGTGAGAGAAATGATTGCTGTCTTAATGTCAGCACTTGCCCTATCGAGAACCACTAGCAGGAGACGTAGTTGTCCAAAGAAGTTGGTTTAATGGTAACAAAGGCAAACAGAGCATAGAGAACCCAAGACAGCAATGGGGGAAACTGGCATGCACTTGATAATATAAAAACATTGAAAAAAGCACTCAGCAGTACAGTCTCATGAGATTATTTCAAACACATTACAAATAGCACAGAGGTGCCACTCCTCCCATGGACATCTGCAAACTTCAAAGGGAACAGGAATGCAGTTTTGGGAAAACAGTCCTTGAAGGGGAGTCTGTGAGAAAACAAAACTATCTGAGACACAGGCCTGACACCGGGGGGAGGCTGGCCCTACTGACAGCTAGAGGAGGAGGGGGAATGAGGGGAGTAAGGGGAGTAAGGGGAGTGAGGGGAGTAAGAGGAGGAGGCTGGCCAAGGAACGGCAGGCATGTGACAGGGGGCGTGAGGAGTACAGGGCCCGCCTGCGGGCTATGAGCAGTGCAGATCTCCTGGCGGTAGTTCATTCCACCAATTGGGAGGTGGGGGAGGTGGAGCAAAGCCTCAGCGGCTCGGGGGGGACAGAAGACTGGCCCTCAGAGGAGAGGCGGCGCCAATTGTTCAGAAGGTTCAAGGTGTTGCAGATGGAGTACCAGGACATTGTAGGCAAGCTGCGGAGCAGGCGGGCGGAAAAGGGGTTGTCAGCATTATCAGGGTGGTCAAAGGGTTCAGACAATGAGGAGTTGGATCAAGATGAGGAGTGGGCAGTGCTGCTCACAGGCCCTTCTTCTCAACATCCGCAGCAGCAGCAGCAGCAGGCATCTGAGCCTGCTGGGCAGGAGGAGTTGGAGGAGTTGGAGTATAACCATCAAAGGGACTAGGAGAGGGTCTGGTTCTGGGACTAGGACAGCCGAGCAGGGGCCTGGGCCTGGGAAAGCAGCCGATGTGGAGGCTGGCAAGCCTAAGGCTCCTGATAAAAATGAGGACGGTGGTGGTGGTGGCAGTGGTTCTTGACCAAGCCGTCAGTAGTTCCAGTGGTACTGGTAGTGCTAGTAGTGCCACACTTGCCCAATGGGACCATTTGGTAGGGCAAGGGGTGGGAATATTGGACAATTTGTAACACTAGCAAAAATATTTTGTAGTTTGAAGGTAGTGTTTGTAGTGTTTGTAGTTTTGTAGCTGTGTATTTCTTCCTCTTCGTGGCCTTAGGCCTAGCTGTATGTACGATGGGGGGAGTGGGGTAGAGGGTGTGTTATATGTCCTTTTGCTTCACTTCTGTCCCTGCGCTGGCTGGGACTGTGGCCATGTTGATAGTTGATATTGTATTTTCTGTAGAAAGGTTGCAAATAAACACTATTCAAAACTATTCAAAACTATTCAAAACTAACCCTAACCCTAACCCTAACCCAACATTTCAGGTTCAGGTTTACTGAATTCCAAAACCTGGGGGGAAAGCCAAAGCCGAATTGGCCATTCCCGGAAAAAACAACAACCAGGTAATTATCCGGCTAATGGAAAATTCCCATCCTGTGGAAGTTGGAGAATGGAAAATTCCCACAATAGGAAACAAAGGTGTTTTTTTTTTTGCTAAGCTCCAGTGGGGGCATTTTTGGGGGTAAAGGTCCCAAATGTTCAGGGTAGCTTTCAGGGAATCTCCTTGCACGAACCTCAAAGTTTGATGAATATTGGGTCAGGGGGCTATGTGTTGTGGGCTATGGAGAGTTCACCCCTCCCTCTTCCATAGACAAGCATTAGCCCATTAGTGAACAGCGAATCTCTTGCCTTCCAATGCTTGTCTATGGAGGTTTGAGGGGACAACCTCTTCCAGACCCCATAACTTTGGACCCCCAACCCAATCTTGACCAAACTTGGGGGTTCTTGCAAGGAGAGTCCCTGCAAGCTACCCTGCATGTTTGAGGGCTCTACCTCAAAAAATGCTTCCACAGGGCTGAATTTTTTTCAGGAAACCAGAAAATAAACCAAATTCCCAAATTTAACGGTATGGGAATTTGGCTTATTTCAGGTTTTGCCTCCAAAATTGGGCCCAATAAACCGAAACCCGAATTTTTATGATTTTTTTTTTGCACACCCCTAGTCCAGATGTACCTTGGACATTAGGTCAGTTTTACAGCCTTGGTCAACAAACTTAAAATCCTGGACACTAAGGAGTTAATTCCTGCAGAGCAGCATGTGTGGGTGAAGCAGATGAGGTCCCAGCCAGTGACTATCAATCACAAGCTCACAGTTCAAGGGATCAAAGACTCTGGTGCTGATGTGTCATCAATCCATCGCAAGTTGCTGGAAAACATGGACTGGAAGCCTAAAGGCTTACTGAAAGTGCAGCCCTTTGAAAATGAGATTTTGCACCTCCCCTTGGTTAAAATTCATGTCACGTTTCATCAGTGGGAAGGTGAGTGATTTGTATTAATCCATCAAAAGGGAAATTTTGATTTTATAGGGGGGGAGACCTCATGTATCAAAGTGCATGTATGAATGCTATCATAACAAGAACAAAACCAAAGTGAGAGTCTGAGCATGAAGGGGGCAGGAATAGGAAGGCAGCCAACTTTGCTGAAAATGAGGATGAAATTGCAGTTGCAAATCAGCCTAAGTACAGTGTCACTTCTTGATCAGTAGATGGCAGGCAAGGAGAATTGGATGCACAGGCAGAGCCAGAAACATGAACTTTCCTTCTTACAGCTTTTCAGCTCAAGTCAATGCTAACCTTTCCGCTACAGCTCAAACGTTTAGACAAGCACAGATGGACTATGATACTTTGCAGAGTTGTAGAGAACAAGCAAATACTTATCAACCTTTGACACTTGACAACCCTAGTCATTTTGTGTGGCACAATGGATTGTTGTACAGAGAATTTATACCTAATTGATGCTCTGAGGACTGGGACCCTCAACATCAATTATTAATGCCAAGGATCTTCAGAGAGAAAGTTCTCAGAACAGCGCATGACATTGTCGGGACATCTAGGAGTAAAGAGAACAATTGCCAAGATGCAGAGGAGCTTCTATTGGCATGGACTTACACAAACTGTTCATGAGTATGTAAAAACTTATGACATCTGCCAGAAAATCAGATTTCCCCAGGACAAGACCAAGGCCTTGTTACATCCTTTTCCTATGACCAGTGCTCCATTTGACATACTCAGGCTCGACATTTAGGCTCGCTTCCAGCTAAGAGATCAGGTAGGGCTGTTGAAAAAAAAATCGGTATAGTTCGGCTTTGGCAAAATTTGGCCCGTTTTTATTCGGGCCGTGCCGAAGTCCGAACTCCCCCGCTTCGGATCCGTAGAAATTCGGGGGGATCTGGAGTGCGGGGGAAAATTTGCCCCCCGCGCACCTTCAGGGGGATTCCCTGACGTGCGTGGGGGGCCCTTTAAACAGATTTGTGCCTCCCGGCCGGGAGGCATGGATCTATTTAAAGCCCCCCCCAGCCCTGGCAGGGCTGGTGGGGGGCTGGCAAGACCCTCTGCGCTGTCCGCGCAGGCAGCGCAGAGGGTTTCCAGACGCACCCCAGCCC
>NW_026612359.1:0-20469 GCF_029931775.1 Euleptes europaea | reverse complement strand
GGCAGCGGCTGCAGCTTGTGTTAGGAAATATTTTTTCTGTTGCTCGTGGGTGTGGTGTTGTTTAGTAATGTGTGGTAGTATGGCTAGTGTATTGATTTCTAGTCCAAGTCATGCAAGTAGTCAGTGGTGGCTTGATGTGGTGATGATGGTGCCTGTCGCTAGGCTTGAGATTAGGATTGTTTGTGTTATTGGGCTTATTTTATTAGTATAGGAAGGGTTGTGTACCAACATTGTCGGGGTATGGGCCCGAAAGCTTTATTAGCTGACTTAGGTAGTATAATTGGAAGTACACGAAGTTTTGGGCTTCGTAGTGCAGGTTCGTAGCCTGTCTTTCTAAGGAAGTGGGAGGGGCGAGTCTCCATATCATACTCTATCAAAGTAGTCCTTAATGTTTCGGGCACACTGCCAAAGTTTGGGTTATGTTAGTGGGGGGGTGCCTGATATTGAAATGGGTGTGGCAATGTATCAGACGCAAAGGGCTAGGGTTAGTGGTAGGAAGTTTTTTCAAAGTAGGTGCATTAGTTGGTCATATCGAAATCGTGGATATGATGCGCGGATTCACAGGAAGCCCAGTGTTAACATGCAGGTTTTAATCATAATATTTATTGAAAATAGTTCTGGGGTGTTGGGGCAGTTTGGGCCTAGGAATAGGATACATGAGAGGGTGTTTATTATTAAGATGTTTGCGTATTCTGCTAGGAAGAATAGTGCGAATGGGCCGGCTGCGTATTCAACATTAAATCCTGAGACAAGCTCTGACTCGCCTTCGGTTAGGTCGAATGGGGCCCGGTTTGTTTCTGCAATTGTTGAGATGTATCATATTATTATTAGTGGTCATACACATGTTGCTAATCACGTGTTTTTTTGTGTTGTTAGCAGGGTTTGTATTGAAAATCCCCCCGTGAATATTATGGTTGATAGTACAATGATTCCTATTGTTACCTCATAAGAGATAGTTTGTGCGACTGCCCGTAGGGCGCCAACGAGGGCGTATTTTGAGTTTGTTGCTCACCCAGATCATAGAATTGAGTATACAGCAAGGCTTGAGATAGCCAGTAGTATTAATAGGCCTAAATTAGCGTCCATGATGGGGTTTGGTATTGGAATGGGGGCTCAAATTGTTAGTGACAGTAGTAGTGCTAGTATTGGTATGGCTAAAAATAGTGTTGGTGTTGATGCCGTTGGTCGGATGGGTTCTTTGGTGAAAAGTTTTAGTCCGTCTGCAATTGGTTGTAGTAGGCCGTAGGGCCCTACAATGTTTGGGCCCTTGCGTAGTTGTATGTAGCCTAGGGTTTTTCGTTCTAATAGGGTTAGGAAGGCAACTGCTAGTAGGATTGGGATGATGAGTGTTAGTGGGTTAACTACTAGGGTTATTGTGGTTTTAATTATTAGGGAGAAGATTTGAGCTTCTGTTGTAAGGGCTTAGGCCTTTTGCATAATTACCTGGCTCTGCCACCCTAAAGCGTGGCCCTGGTCTTAGGCCGCTGGTTTTGATAAATGGGCTCTTTAGTGTGGGTAAGAGCTTGGTATTAGCACGTGGGGGTCCTATTGGTGCTTCTCCCTGGGTCCTTTCGTACTGAAGGGAGAAAAACATAGATAGAAACCGACCTGGATTTCTCCGGTCTGAACTCAGATCACGTAGGACTAGTTAATCGTTTAATCGTTGAACAAACGAACCCTTGGTAGTGGCTGCACCACCAGGATGTCCTGATCCAACATCGAGGTCGTAAACCCTCTTGGCGATAGGGGCTCTAAAAGAGGATGGCGCTGTTATCCCTGGGGTAACTTGGTTCGTTGATCTGTGTTACAGGGTCAATTTTATGGTGGTCTCATTGGCTTGTGGGTCTTTGATAGATTTTTGGTCTGTGGTCTTGGAAGTTTTGTTTATTTCCGAAGTCGCCCCAACTAAAAACAAGGCTAAGGGGGGGGGGTAGAGGCCCCGTGGTTATTAGTTTTTGTTTTAAGCTCCACAGGGTCTTTTCGTCTTATGTTTACATCCTAGCTTTTTAACTAGGGGATCAAGTTCATTGATCTGCTTTAGGAGACAGTTGGGCCCTCATTTAGCCGTTCATACTAGTCATTATTTAAGTGACAAGTGATTACGCTACCTTTGCACGGTTAGAATACCGCGGCCGTTTAAAAGATCACTGGGCAGGCAGCACCTTTAATACTTGTGTGGCTAAAGGCTATGTTTTTGGTAAACAGTTGGGGCCCTAAGTGGCTGAGTTCCTTTTGTGGCGTTTAATCTGTCTGTGCTGCACTCCTGTGTTGGGTTAACAGGGGGTTATATTATATGGTTAAAAAGTGTGTTAAATTTTTCCATTTGTGGTCTGTTATTTACTGGTAGTTTATCTATTTCCAGTTTATGGGGGTGCATGTAGAGAGCGGGGCTCTTATTACTAATTTTAACAGTGGTGTCTCTATTGTGGTAGAGTAGCTCAGTTAAGTGGTCTAGGGGTTCTTGGTTTGTTTAGTATCTTTAAGATTGTGTGCTGTGACGCGTTTAGTTTTTGGTGGCTGCTTTAAGGCCAACTGGTGTGTTTTATTTGGTGTTTTCCTCTAGGATTGGTTGTTTTCAATTACAATAAGGCTGTACCCTTATTGTATATAGTATAGGAGTGACAGTGGTAAATATGCTTGTATTTAGGTTCAGGCGTCCTATAGTTGAACTAGAATTCTTTTATTGAGCAACCAGCTATCACCAGGCTCGATAGGCGTGTCACCTCTACCTAGCAGTCTCTCCAGCCTTTTGCCACAGGGACGGGTGTACTCAAAAAGTTGCTGTTAGGTAGCTCGTCTGGGTTCGGGTGAGCAGGTTTTAGTGCGCTTTATCTGTATTTGCTTATTAAACCATGATGCAAAAGGTACAAGGTCAGATCTTTGCTTTGTTGGTGCTTGGGGTTTTTCATAGTTCTTTCATTGTTCCCTTGCGGTACTATATGCTATTGCGTCAAGTGGGTGTTTTCTATCGCCTAAAAATATACTGGTACTGGGTTAAATGGTTTGGTTTATAGTGGGGCTTGAACTGTTTGTTGAGCTGTGGAGTTTGGGCTCAAGCGGGTTTTTGTTTAAACGTTTTTCAATTGTAAGTTGAATGCTTTATATAAGTGTAAGCTACCTCTTGATTTAGTGGCCAAGTGCACTTTCCAGTACACTTACCTTGTTACGACTTGCCTCATCTGTTGGTGTTTTGTTTTTTATAAAGTGTGGTTTATTAGTTCTTGAGGAGGGTGACGGGCGGTGTGTACGTGTCCCATGGCAGGCTTCAAACAGGCTTATCTTGCTTGTTTTACTGCTAAATCCACCTTCTGGTGAAGGTTTCATGTCACTTGTGGTGTTTTCTAGTGTAGAAAATGTAGCTCATCTCTGCCCCCTTATATGCTACACCTTGACCTGACGTGTTAAATGTTATCTATCTTACTTACGGCAGTTCTTTCATAAGGTAGGTTTGCGACGGCGGTATATAGGCTGGGTAAAGGCAAAAGGGGGTAAGGTTTGGCGTGGAGTATCGATTATAGGACAAGCTCCTCTAGGTTGGTTTGGGGCACCGTCAAGTCCTTAGAGTTTTAAGTTTTTCACTTGTAATTCTCTGGCGAGTTGCTAGTGTAAGGTGCAAGTTTGGTTTATGGCCAAGCATAATAGGGTATCTAATCCTAGTTTGGGCCTTGGCTTTCGTGAGTCGATGGGGCTTAATTAATTGTGGGAGGGGTGGAGTTGTTTTTGCATTGGTTAGTATTTTACAACGTAGGTGCAGCTCAGCCTTCTTTTATTAAGTTTTAGGGGTCTAGTCACTTTTTACGCCGAGTATTATTATTTTGGGGCTTTCGTATAACCGCGGTGGCTGGCACGAAATTTACCGCCCCGTCTGGTTTAACTGTGGCTAAGTCAAGCTTTATGGCTTATACATTAATGTTTATCACTGCTGGGCCCCGTGTGGGTGTGGCGGTGCTAGGTGTCTGGGGCTAAATAGTGTGGTGTGCCTGATACCTGCTCCTGGCCTAGTGGGTAGGCACTGTGTGGGGGTTTGCACAGGGGTGTGGAGGCTTGCATGTGTAATTCGAGTTAAAAATAATAATAAGTTTAGGACCAAAACGGTGTGTTTCCGGGAAATTACTAGGATCCATAACGGCAACTTCAGGGCCGTGCTTTAGTATTATTTAAGCTACAGTAACGGAGTTGCCGTTGTGTGGTTTAGTGTGTGTAATATATATATATATATATATATATATATATATACATTTTGGGGTTTTATTTTGTGTGTGGGGAGCTGCGATTTTTGTTCTTGTGGTATTATGGCAAGTCTTGGATCGCAACTAAGAAAAAATTTTTGCAATTAAATCTCGTTTTAGGGGTTTGGCGAGAAGCACTTTAATTGCAGGGAAAAATTCTTAGTGGGGGGTAAGGGGGGTTTGCCGGAGGTAGCCGTGTGAGTATGGGCGTGTTCGGGGCGTGGGTGTGTGTGGGTGTATGTGGGTGTATGGGGGGCGTGTGTGTGTGTGTGTGTGTGTGTGTGTGTGTGTGTGGGTATGGGTATGGGTATGGGTATGGGTATGGGTGTGGGTATGGGTATGGGTATGGGTGTGGGTATGGGTGTAGGTGTAGGTGTAGGTGTAGGTATAGGTATAGGTATAGGTATAGGTGTCGTGTTTATTCATTGGTTTTTAGTCTAGTAAATAATTATATGTCCTTCGAGCATGAATAATTTACCCCTGGGTGGGCTTGTGGGATCGTGGGCCATCTTGCACCGTAGGTTCAGCAGAGTTGTTAGTTGACAGCCACTGGAAATGAGGTTGTGATATACCACCCTAAAAATAAAAATACCAGCCGCATGACAGCACAGGGATGCTATGAGTATGAGGAGACGTGTAACTAATCCTAGCAACCAAAGGCCTCTTAAAAGGCACGAGTGATACGTCAGCGATTAATGGACTTGACCTCACAGAACCAGAGGCCTTGGAAAGGGCACTGTGTGTTAGTCTACATTTCATGGACTACGAGACTGGGCACCTGGTGTGCGAATACAAGGATTGATGATCTCTCGGGATATGTCCGGTAAAGAATCAATATGTCTTAAATACATGGATTTATTAATCCACGCTTATTTGATGATATGTACTATGTAAAATCAATGATAGGATGTACTGGGACAATATTCATGGGGCAGATAGATGTATGTTGATTATACATAGTATGTATTATGTAAAATTAATAATAATATGTACTGGGACAATATTCATGGGGCAAATAAATGTATGTTGATTATACATAGTATGTAAAGGGGGACCCCCCATAACCCTAGACACTAATGGAGGTCCTGGAGTTTATAAGGTTGTTAAATGGCCATATAGGCTCCACCCCCGTGTGGGGGTGAAGCCTATTTGGGTGGGGTGGTCTCAGAAAATAGTTTAAGTGAAAACACTAGTTTTGGGGACTAGAGTTAAGAGTTGAGTCTTTTTTTTGATATACTGCGGGCGGAGGCCTTGGAGTTTATAAGGTTGTTAAGTGGCCATATAGGCTCCACCCCCGTGTGGGGGTGAAGCCTATTTGGGTGGGGTGGTCTCAGAAAATAGTTTAAGTGAAAACACTAGTTTTGGGGACTAGAGTTAAGAGTTGAGTCTTTTTTTGATATACTGCGGGCGGAGGCCTTGGAGTTTATAAGGTTGTTAAGTGGCCATATAGGCTCCACCCCCGTGTGGGGGTGAAGCCTATTTGGGTGGGGTGGTCTTAGAAAATAGTTTAAGTGAAAACACTAGTTTTGGGGACTAGAGTTAAGAGTTGAGTCTTTTTTTTGATATACTGCGGGCGGAGGCCTTGGAGTTTATAAGGTTGTTAAGTGGCCATATAGGCTCCACCCCCGTGTGGGGGTGAAGCCTATTTGGGTGGGGTGGTCTTAGAAAATAGTTTAAGTGAAAACACTAGTTTTGGGGACTAGAGTTAAGAGTTGAGTCTTTTTTTTGATATACTGCGGGCGGAGGCCTTGGAGTTTATAAGGTTGTTAAGTGGCCATATAGGCTCCACCCCCGTGTGGGGGTGAAGCCTATTTGGGTGGGGTGGTCTCAGAAAATAGTTTAAGTGAAAACACTAGTTTTGGGGACTAGAGTTAAGAGTTGAGTCTTTTTTGTATGTGGGGGTGTGAGTAGTGCCCCAGGGTTGTAATGCGTTCCAATCTTTGACTTACAAGGTCAGTGCTTTAAGTGTGGTTTAAGCTACAAGGGCTGGTGGGGTTATCAGTTTATTAGTTTATTCTCTAGTTTATTGATTGTGGGGCTTAATAGTAGGATTGTTGTGAAGTATAGGACGGAAGCTAGTTGTCCGATTATGATAAATGGGTCTTCGACTGGTTGTCCTCCGATTCAGGTTAGGATAGCGATAGTGGCGATTATGGTTCAAAATGTTAGTTGTGATAGTGGTCGGAATGTGCTTGTTCGTTGTTTTGAGTTGTGTGTAAGTGGGATTAGCAGTAGGATTATAATGGATATTATTAGGGCAAGTACTCCTCCAAGTTTGTTTGGGATGGAACGTAGGATGGCGTAGGCGAATAGGAAGTACCATTCTGGTTTGATGTGTGGTGGGGTTATTAGGGGGTTTGCTGGGGTAAAGTTTTCTGGGTCCCCAAGCAGTTGTGGGGAGAAAAGGGATAGGTACAGTAGTGTTATTATTATAAGGGCTGCCCCTAGCAGGTCTTTAGTTGAAAAGTATGGGTGGAACGGAATTTTATCTGAGTTTGAGTTTACCCCTGTTGGGTTGTTTGATCCCGTTTCGTGTAGGAATAGTATGTGTAGGATTGCAGTGGCTGAGATGATGAATGGCAGTAGGAAGTGGAAAGTGAAAAATCGTGTTAGTGTTGCGTTATCTACGGCGAACCCGCCTCAAATTCACTCTACTAGGGTGTTTCCTATATATGGAACTGCTGATAGTAGGTTTGTGATTACGGTAGCCCCTCAGAATGATATCTGTCCCCATGGCAGGACATAGCCCACGAACGCGGTTGCTATTACTAGGAATAGTAGGGCCACGCCGATGTTTCAGGTCTCTTTGTATAAGTATGAGCCGTAGTATAGGCCTCGCCCGATGTGTATATAAAGGCAGATAAAAAATATGGAGGCGCCGTTGGCGTGGATGTTTCGGATTAGTCAGCCGTGTTGTACGTCACGACAGATGTGGGCGATTGATGAGAATGCTGTGGAGGTGTCTGCGGTGTAGTGCATGGCCAAGAATAGGCCGGTGGAGATTTGGATTAGTAGGCACAGCCCTAACAAGGACCCAAAGTTTCATCAAGCGGAGATGTTTGATGGTGTGGGGAGGTCAATAAATGAGTTGTTTATTATTTTGATTATTGGGTGTGTTTTTCGGATTGGGGTCATTATTGGTTTTTATAGTTGAATAACAACGGTGGTTTTTCGTATCACAGGTTTTGGCATGGCCAAATGAAAATTATGTCGTACTTTGTTTTTTTTACTGTGTTGTGTATGGTGTTGGGGTTTATTGGTGTAGCGTCAAATCCTTCTCCTGTTTTTGGGGCGATGGGACTTGTAGTGTCTGCGTTGGGTGGTAGTGTGGTGTTAGTTATTTTTGGTGGGTCCTTTATTGCATTGGTGTTATTTTTAATTTATTTAGGTGGGATATTGGTAGTCTTTGCTTATTCTGTGGCACTTTCAGCAGACCAATATCCTGAGGTGTGGTTGGATTACTCTGTTTTGTATTATGTGTTTGGGTATTTTATATTAGTTTTGTTTTTAGTTTGGTACTTTGGAGGGTTGTCTATTGATGGGTGTGGGGCGTCTGGTGGGGACGATTTTGGTTTTGAGGGTACTCGGACTGATTTTAGTGGTGTTGCATTGATATATTCTTTGGGCGGGCCGTTATTATTGTTGTGTGGGGGGAGTTTAATGGTGGCCCTGTTTGTTGTCCTTGAGTTAACTCGAGGGTCGAGTTTTGGGGGGCTACGTGCGGTTTAGTAGTATGTGGTAATTGCGGCGGCTAGAGTGGCAATAAGTATGACTAGGTATGTTTTGATGTGTCCGGTGTGTGATTTGGACAGTTTTTTAGCTAGGGCGGTGTTAATTAATATGGCTGTTTTTGGGGCGATGGCCTCATATCAGATAAGGTCATTTAAGTGCATAGCGGTGTTTTGTCCGAATTGTATGTTGTATTTTGGTTGGGCTCGGTGTGCAAGGGTGTTAAAGAACCCCAGTTGTGTTGAGGATGTACTTGGTGTACTTTGTTTTGGTTTTAATAGGTTGGATGTTTGTATGGTGATATCTATAGCACATAGCAGGCCTACTAGCGTGATAATTGTGGCGGCTAGTTTTGTAATTGGGCCCATTGTTATTGTTTGGGGTGGGGTTGGTAGTATTGTTGTGGCCACAAATAGGCCAGATATAATACTTCCTATGGCGAGTCGTACTAGGGGTCGAGTCTGGCTTGGGTTTGTTTCTGCTGGGGTTGTAGTTGTGTTGTATCGAGGCTTATTTGTTTGGACATAAAAGGTTAGGCGTAGGCTGTAGGCGGCTGTAAGGGCGGTAGCAATAATAGTGGTTGATAGGGCTCAGGCGTTTAAGTGTGATGTGTTTATTGTTTCAATGATTACGTCTTTAGTGTAAAATCCAGCTAGGAAGGGGGCCCCTGTTAGGGCTAGGTTGCCGATAGTTATACAGGTTGTGGTTAGCGGTATTGTTTTTTGGGTGCTTCCTATTTTTCGGATGTCTTGTTCGTCCCCGAGATTATGAATTACTGAACCTGCGCATAGGAATAGTATGGCCTTGAAAAAGGCGTGTGTGGTGATGTGTAGGTATGTTAACTGTGGCTGGTTTAGTCCTAGTGTTAGTATTATTAGGCCGAGCTGGCTTGAGGTGGAGAAGGCAATGATCTTTTTGATATCGTTTTGTGTGAGGGCACAGAGTGCTGCAAAGGTTGTAGTTATTGCTCCTAGGCATAGGCAGAGGGTAGTTGTGGCCTGGCTGTTTTGTATTATTGGGAATAGCCGGGCCAGTAGAAAAATTCCGGCAACGACTATTGTGCTAGAGTGAAGTAGTGCTGATACTGGGGTTGGGCCTTCTATGGCTGCTGGCAGCCATGGGTGTAGCCCAAATTGGGCGGATTTTCCCATGGCTGCTAAGACTAGGCCTAGTAGTGGCAGGGTGGGGGGGGTCGTATGTGAGAATGTTTGTTGTACGTCCCATGTGTTGTAGTGTATTGCGAATCAAGCTAAAGACAGGATTAGTCCAATGTCTCCGATTCGGTTGTATATAACAGCTTGTAGGGCGGATGTGTTTGCATTGGTGCGCCCGTGCCACCACCCGATTAGTAAGAAGGATATGATGCCTACCCCTTCCCAGCCAACAAATAGTTGTAATAGGCTGTTTGCTGTTGTTATGGTTATTATGGCTAGGAGGAATAGTATTAAGTATTTTATAAATTTGTTTTTGTTCGGGTCTAGTTTTATATATCAATCTGAGAACTCCAGGATGGCCCAGGTGATAAATAGGGCTGTTGTTATAAACGTGGTAGAGTAAATATCAAATAGGAAGCTGATATTAATGTTGAAGGACGTTTGTAGTCAGGTAGCGTTGGTTATAGTTGTTTGTATTCCGTAGTTGATAAAAATATTGGTTGGAATTAGGCTTGTCAGGCAGGCAAGTTTAGTAGTTTGTGTGAAGTAGCCCGAGGCTTGTGTAATAAACATAGAGGTAATAATAGGGGCAATAAGGACTAGCAGGGTTGAAATTATGGTTGAGTAGAATAGTATGGAGGTCATGTACTTTCACTTGGAGTTGCACCAAGTAGTGTTAATGCCTAAGATTAAAGGAAGGTCTAATATCCTTTGAAAGTCTTGGGTTATAATGTGGAGTGGTCCGGAGAATTTAACTTCGGTAATTTGAATTAGCAGTTCCAATTTGTGTCGTCCCTCTCGGTATGCAAGGGGCGGGGTGCCCCTGTTGTTAAGTCCACAGCTTAGTGTTTTGATCAAACTATGCCTACTTCTGGGTGCTACAGGATTAGTTTTGGGTTTATAATTAATAGTGCCATAGGGATGAGGTGAAGGGCTATTAATAGGTGTTCTCGGGTGTTTGAGGGTGGGTGGGAGGTATTTGTTGGTGTTTTGTTTCGTTGCGTTATAATGAAGACATATAGGGAGTATAGGGCGGTTAATAGCGTCGTTAGGCCTGTTAAGATGATTGTTATGGTGGCTCAGTTTATAGCAGAAGTAATGATTATTAATTCCCCCATCAGGTTGATTGTAGGGGGTAGGGCCATGTTGGCTAAGTTTGCCATAAGTCATCATGTGGCTATAAGTGGGAGGGTGAGTTGAAGGCCCCGTGTTATTAATAAAGTTCGAGTGTGGGTTCGTTCATAGTTTGTGTTGGCTAGGCAAAATAGTATAGAAGAGGCTAATCCGTGGGCGACCATTAGAATTATTGTTCCTGAGATACTTCATGGGGTCTGAATTAGGGCTCCTGCAGTTACAAGGCCTATGTGGCTTACTGAGGAGTAGGCAATGATGGATTTTAAGTCTGTTTGACGTAGGCAAATGAGGCTGGTTATAATTATTCCCCAGAGGGCTAGAATAATGAGGGGGTAGCACATAGTTTGTGTTGTTGGGTTTAGGATTGGGGTGATTCGGATGATGCCGTATCCTCCCAGTTTAAGAAGTACGGCGGCCAGGATTATTGATCCAGCGATTGGGGCCTCAACGTGTGCTTTTGGTAGTCATAAGTGCATGGAGTATAGGGGTATTTTTACTATAAATGCTAGAAGACATGATAGTCATACTAGTGAGTTGGTTCATGTTATTAGTATTTCTGGGTGCTTTATTGACATTATTAGTGGTGTTGTGTGGTAGTTGTGGGTGTATGAATATAAAATTATTACTAATAGTGGGAGTGAGCCGGATAGTGTATAGAACAGGAAATAAGTGCCTGCGGCGAGTCGCTCTGTTTGGCTGCCCCAACGCGTGATAAGGATTAGTGTTGGGATTAGTGTTGCTTCAAATAACAGGTAGAATAGTATTAAGTTGTTTGAGGCGAATGTTAGAATTAGGGTGGTTTGTAGCAGAGCACAGGTTGATAAGAACAGGCGTTGTCGGGACTGAGGCTCTTTGGCCATGTGGCTTTGGCTTGCTACTACTATAAGTGGGAGCAATCAGGATGAAAGAATAGTCAGGGGGGTTGAGAATTGGTCGAGTGTTATCCATGTGTTGACATGTCAGATTTTTGTTAGTGTGGGGGCGTTTAATTGTCCTATTAATAGGAGTGTTGTTGTTATAGATAGGGCCGTATAAATGTGGAAGGTGTATTTAGTTGGGGCTAAAAGGGCGGTTGGGACTAGTATTACTGTTGCTATGGTTAGTTTTAGCATTTTAATAGGCTTATGGTTTTTAGGTGGTCTGTTGCGTGAGTGCGGGAGGATGCAGCTAATAGGGCCAGTCCTGCTCCTGCCTCACATGCGGACATGGTCAAGAGGGTAATTGGAAGGGTGGCAGTGGTTGACAGGTGTTGGGTTAAGGAGATAGCACTAAGTCCAATAAATAGGCTTAAAAGCAGGCCCTCGATGCATAGAAGGGCAGATACAAGATGTTTACGGTGGAGTGCTAGTCCTATAAGGCTTAGGGTAAAGATGGCTAGTATCAGTAGGTGTTGAGGTAGCATAGTTAGTGGCCCCATTATTTTGGGATGTACTAAGTCGAAATTAGTGATCTTGCTTTAGATTAGCCTCTATATTCTGCTCATTCTAGTCCTCCTTGGGATCACTCATAGACTAGGCCCAGGGCTAGTAGGGTGATAATTGTTGTAGTTCATATAAGGGTTGAATTGGGGGAGGGTAAGTTAATAGCTCACGGGGTTGGTAGGAGTAGGGCGATTTCTAGGTCAAAAAGTAGGAATAAGATAGCGACTAGAAAAAATCGCAATGAGAAAGGTAGTCGTGCTGAACCGACTGGGTCAAAGCCGCATTCGTATGGGGACAATTTTTCTGTGTCAGGGGTGGCTTGTGGTAGTCAAAAGCTAATGATGATTAGGGCGGCGGTTAGTGCGGTGGATATTAGAGTTACTATTATAATGTTTATTACTTCCTCTTAGGGTTAATTATGAGCTAAGGCTTTGTGAGTGGAAGTCACCTGTACTTTTAAATACTAAGGAAGTTATGAACCTCATCAATAGATTGAGATGTAAAGGAAGAGTCAAACAACGTCTACAAAGTGTCAGTATCATGCGGCCGCTTCGAATCCAAAGTGGTGGTCAGTGGTGAAGTGGAATTTTATTTGGCGTAGCAGGCAGACTACTAGGAAGCTAGTCCCAATGATTACATGTAGTCCGTGGAAGCCAGTGGCCACAAAAAAGGTGGTGCCATAGGCTCCGTCTGCTACTGTGAAAGAGGCCTCCAGATATTCTATAGCCTGTAGTAGTGTAAAGTAGGCCCCCAGTATGATTGTAAGCACTAGGGCCTGTATGGCCTCTTTTCGTTCTCCTCCTATGATTGAATGGTGGGCTCAGGTTACTGTAACACCTGATGCCAGTAGTACTGCGGTATTAAGTAGGGGAACTTCAAACGGGTTTAGGGGAGTAATTCCGCTTGGGGGTCAACAACCTCCAAGCTCTGGTGTAGGTGCAAGGCTTGAGTGATAGAATGCTCAAAAGAACCCGATGAAAAAGAAAACCTCTGAGGCAATGAATAAAATTATGCCATAACGAAGTCCCTGTTGAACTTGGTGGGTGTGGTGGCCTTGGTAGGTTCCTTCCCGAACAACATCTCGTCATCATTGCAGTATTGTTAATAGTATAGTGGTAAGGCCGATGGTTATTAATGTATTTGAGCCAAAGTGGAACCATATTGCGAGCCCAGAGGTTATTAATAAGGCTGCAATGGCCCCTGTTAGGGGCCATGGGCTTTGGTCTACTATGTGGAAGCTGTGGGCTTGGTGGGTCATTAAACGTTTTCTTGTAGGTAGAGACTTAATAATAGTACGAATACATATGCTTGGATCATTGCAACAGCGACTTCTAGGGCGGTTAACAATAGGAGGGTGACTGAGGTTAGCACTGATACTGATGGTATTAATGGCATTAATACAAGTGTGGCTGTTGAGATAAGTTGGATTAACAGGTGTCCTGCAGTTAGGTTTGCAGTAAGACGCACCCCCAGGGCTAGGGGTCGAATTAATAGGCTAGCTGTTTCGATAATTACTAAAATTGGAACTAGCGGGGTGGGTGTGCCCATGGGTAGTAGGTGTCCGATGGAGGCGGTGGGCTGGTTTCAAAGCCCAACAAGTACTGTAAATAGTCATATTGGTAGGGCCAGGCTTATGTTTATGGATAGTTGTGTGGTGGGGGTAAATGTGTATGGTAATAGCCCTAGCAGGTTGATTGTTAATAGGTATAACAAAATTGTTAATAGAAGCAGTGCTCAGGGGTGTCCTGTCTTACTGATTGGGGATATTAGTTGTTTTGTGGCGGTTTTTATTAGTCATAGTTTTAGTGCCCATGTGCGGCTTGGTATTAGATGTGTTTGTGAGTGAAATAGTGTTGTTGGGGCCAGTAGGGCAAGCAGGATTAATGGGACTCCTATTATCTGTGGGGTTGCGAATTGGTCGAATAGGTTTAACATCATAATCAGGATCAGCATGGGGGCTGGGTGCTTAGGGGTTTTGTAGTTGGTTGGTTGGCTATCTGGTGTTTTAACAGCTTTGGTTTTATTATAAGGAGGGTGATAAACCATACGGTTAACATAATTATAAGTCACGGAGCGGGGTTTAGTTGGGGCACGTCTTTAAGTGGTTATTGTTCCAATCTTTGGCTTAAAAGGCCAATGCTATTATGTAAAGCTTCTTAAAGATTGAAGTATCATGTTAGACCATAATTCGAAGTTGTCTAGGGTGGTGGCTTCTACTACAATGGGCATAAAGCTGTGGTTTGACCCGCAGATTTCTGAGCACTGGCCGTAAAATAGGCCTGGGGAAGCTGTAGTAAATGTTGTCTGGTTTAGTCGCCCAGGGATTGCATCGGTTTTAATGCCTAGTGAGGGGACGGCTCAAGAGTGAAGGACGTCTTCGGCTGAAATTAACATGCGGATCGGGGACTCTACGGGTACAACTATTCGGTGGTCTGTCTCTAGTAGTCGAATGGCCCCTGATCACAGGTCTGTTGTTGGGGTCATATAGGAGTCAAATGTTAGGTTTTCATAGTCTGTGTATTCGTAGCTTCAATATCATTGGTGTCCAAGGGCCTTAATTGTTAGGTGTGGGTTGTTAATCTCATCTATTAGGTACAGGATTCGTAAGGACGGCAGTGCAATTATGATTAGAATGATAGACGGCAGGACTGTTCAGATTATTTCAACTGCTTGGGCATCTATTGTGTTAGTGTGCGTTAGTGTGGTTGTTATTATAAGAGAGATAATATATAGGACGAAGGCGCTGATAAGGAATACGATTATAAGTGCGTGGTCGTGGAAGTGGAGGAGCTCTTCTATGATGGGGGATGCTGCGTCTTGGAATCCTAGTTGGGCAGGTTGTGCCATTGAGTCTCACAGGGGTTAGACTGTAATTTAGCCCTGACAGTGCTATGTAATAATTTACTAGAGGCTCGTGTTTGATAAGAGAGGGGTACGCAGTGGGCGTACGTTTAGCTTGAAACTAAAAGGTGGGGGTTCGAGTCCCTCGTCTCTTGGCAGGTTAAGATTGGACAAAGGCTGGTTCTTCATACGTGTGGTATGGGGGCGGGCAGCCGTGGAGTCACTCTAGGTTGACGTGTGTTAGTTCTGTGTTATTTGGGGTCCGTTTGGCAGAAAATGCCTCTCAGATAATATATATTATTATGATGACGGCAACAAGTGATGTTAGTGATCCAATTGATGAGACAGTGTTCCATAGTGTGTAGGCGTCTGGGTAGTCTGAGTACCGTCGTGGCATTCCAGCAAGACCTAAAAAGTGTTGGGGGAAGAATGTTATGTTTACGCCAATAAATATAACCCCGAATTGGGCTTTTGTTAAAGTGCTATGTAATGAGAAGCCAGTAAATAGTGGAAATCAGTGTACGAATCCGCCTATAATTGCAAATACTGCTCCTATAGATAAGACGTAGTGGAAGTGTGCGACTACGTAGTATGTGTCATGTAATACAATATCCAGGGATGAGTTTGCTAAGACGATCCCGGTTAGTCCGCCCACGGTAAACAGGAAGATAAAGCCAAGAGCCCACAGCAAGGCTGCGTCTCATTTGATTAGTCCGCCATGAAGGGTTGCTAACCAGCTGAATACTTTTACCCCAGTTGGGATTGCAATAATTATTGTGGCAGAGGTAAAGTATGCGCGGGTGTCTACATCCATGCCAACTGTGAATATATGGTGGGCTCAGACGATAAAACCAAGGAATCCGATAGAGACCATGGCCCACACCATGCCCATGTAGCCAAAGGGCTCTTTTTTACCAGCGTAGTATGCTACGATGTGGGAGATCATACCAAATCCGGGTAAAATTAAGATGTAAACTTCTGGGTGCCCAAAAAATCAGAACAGGTGTTGGTATAGCACGGGGTCTCCTCCGCCTGCCGGGTCAAAGAAGGTGGTGTTTAGGTTTCGGTCTGTTAATAGTATTGTGATGCCGGCAGCTAGTACTGGCAGAGACAGTAGAAGAAGTACTGCGGTGATAAGTACAGATCATACGAAGAGGGGGGTGTTGTATTGAGTTATTGCTGGGGCTTTTATATTAATGCAGGTGGTAATAAAGTTAATAGCCCCCAGGATGGAAGAAACCCCTGCTAGGTGCAGGGAAAAAATTGTCAGGTCTACGGATGCTCCTGCATGGGCCAGGTTGGCAGCTAGTGGTGGGTAGACGGTTCAGCCAGTTCCTGCCCCGGCTTCAACTCCGGAAGAGGCCAGTAAAAGGAGTAGTGAGGGGGGCAGGAGTCAAAAGCTTATGTTGTTTATTCGTGGAAAAGCCATGTCTGGGGCCCCAATTATTAGTGGAACCAGCCAGTTTCCGAAGCCCCCGATCATTACGGGTATTACCATGAAGAAGATTATTACAAAAGCATGGGCGGTTACAACCACATTATAGATTTGGTCGTCCCCAAGAAGGGTTCCAGGCTGGCTAAGCTCAGCTCGAATTAGCAAGCTTAGGCCAGTGCCGGCTATTCCGGCCCAGGCGCCAAAAAGTAGATACAGGGTGCCGATGTCTTTGTGGTTTGTCGAAAAAAATCAACGATTGATGGTCACAGGTAGGATGGCCGAGGGCAAGGCGGTGAGCTGTAGTCTCACAGACAGAGGTTTGAGTCCTTTTCGTACCAAGCTCCGTAGCGTAGAACGCAACAAAATGCAAGTTTGGAGACGCACCCAAAAAGGTGCCGGGGCTTCTCCCGTTTTTCTATAACGGGAGAAGGTAGATTGAAGCCCGCTGGATAGGGTGTTTAGTTGTTAACTAAAGTTTTATGGGATCAAAGCCCGTCGGTCTAGGGAGGTCTTAGCTTAATTAAAGTGTCTGAGTTGCATTCAGGAGATGTATATTAGTGTTTTACAGGCCTTCAGGGAATAAGATGTGTTTCTTGTTTGGGGCTTTGAAGGCCCCTGGTTTAAATAGTTAACCTAAGTCCCTGGGGGTGGGGCGGGGTTTATATGTTGTATAGTAGTGGTGTGATTGGTAGAAGGAGGGCTGTTGTAGTAGTTGCCGTGGTTATTAGGTGTGTGTGGTTGTTTTTGAATCGTCATGTGTTTTTTGTTGTGGTTGTGGTGGGCGGGTTTGTTAGTGTAGTGAAATAGGCTAGGCGGGTATAAAAGAATAGGCTTGGTAGGCTTATTAGGGCTAATGTTGTGGCTAGTGGGGTTAGCTGGTGTAGTGTTAGTTCTTTGATAATTAGCAGTTTTGGCATGAACCCTGTTAGGGGGGGAAGGCCCCCTAGTGATATTAGTGTTAGTATTATTATGGTTAAAAGTGTAGAGGAGTTAGACCAGGTGGTAGTAAGGTCTGTGATGTTTTTTGTTGATGCTGTTAATATAGAGGTAAATATTGCTGTGGTTGCGGCTAAATAGATAATTATGGTTAGTGTTGTAAGGCTGTGGCCCATAGTTAGGGCAATTGTTAATCATCCCATATGGGCGATTGAGGAGAAGGCCATGATTTTTCGGAGTTGTGTCTGATTTAGGCCTGACCACCCCCCAATTATTGTGGATAGGAGTCCCAGCACTAGGACCAGGTTTAGTGATAGGTGGTTGTGTATTATATAAAGTAGGGCTAGGGGGGCAAGTTTTTGTCATGTTGATATGATTAGGGCGGTTATTATTGTAGACCCCTGCAGGACCTCTGGGTATCAGAAGTGTGTTGGTGCCAAGCCTAGTTTTATTGCGATGGCTACTGTTAAAATTAGTGCAGTTGAGTTGTGCGTTGGCTGTATAATTGTTCATTGTCCGGTCTGTCAGGTGTTGATCAGGCTGGCCAGGAGGATTAGGGCAGCGGCTGCAGCTTGTGTTAGGAAATATTTTGTGGCGGCTTCTGTTGCTCGTGGGTGGTGTTGTTTAGTAATGTGTGGTAGTATGGCTAGTGTATTGATTTCTAGTCCAAGTCATGCAAGTAGTCAGTGGTGGCTTGATGTGGTGATGATGGTGCCTGTCGCTAGGCTTGAGATTAGGATTGTTTGTGTTATTGGGCTTATTAGTATAGGAAGGGTTGTGTACCAACATTGTCGGGGTATGGGCCCGAAAGCTTTATTAGCTGACTTTACTAGTAGGTAGTATAATTGGAAGTACACGAAGTTTTGGGCTTCGTAGTGCAGGTTCGTAGCCTGTCTTTCTAAGGAAGTGGGAGGGGCGAGTCTCCATATCATACTCTATCAAAGTAGTCCTTAATGTTTCGGGCACACTGCCAAAGTTTGGGTTATGTTAGTGGGGGGGTGCCTGATATTGAAATGGGTGTGGCAATGTATCAGACGCAAAGGGCTAGGGTTAGTGGTAGGAAGTTTTTTCAAAGTAGGTGCATTAGTTGGTCATATCGAAATCGTGGATATGATGCGCGGATTCACAGGAAGCCCAGTGTTAACATGCAGGTTTTAATCATAATATTTATTGAAAATAGTTCTGGGGTGTTGGGGCAGTTTGGGCCTAGGAATAGGATACATGAGAGGGTGTTTATTATTAAGATGTTTGCGTATTCTGCTAGGAAGAATAGTGCGAATGGGCCGGCTGCGTATTCAACATTAAATCCTGAGACAAGCTCTGACTCGCCTTCGGTTAGGTCGAATGGGGCCCGGTTTGTTTCTGCAATTGTTGAGATGTATCATATTATTATTAGTGGTCATACACATGTTGCTAATCACGTGTTTTTTTGTGTTGTTAGCAGGGTTTGTATTGAAAATCCCCCCGTGAATATTATGGTTGATAGTACAATGATTCCTATTGTTACCTCATAAGAGATAGTTTGTGCGACTGCCCGTAGGGCGCCAACGAGGGCGTATTTTGAGTTTGTTGCTCACCCAGATCATAGAATTGAGTATACAGCAAGGCTTGAGATAGCCAGTAGTATTAATAGGCCTAAATTAGCGTCCATGATGGGGTTTGGTATTGGAATGGGGGCTCAAATTGTTAGTGACAGTAGTAGTGCTAGTATTGGTATGGCTAAAAATAGTGTTGGTGTTGATGCCGTTGGTCGGATGGGTTCTTTGGTGAAAAGTTTTAGTCCGTCTGCAATTGGTTGTAGTAGGCCGTAGGGCCCTACAATGTTTGGGCCCTTGCGTAGTTGTATGTAGCCTAGGGTTTTTCGTTCTAATAGGGTTAGGAAGGCAACTGCTAGTAGGATTGGGATGATGAGTGTTAGTGGGTTAACTACTAGGGTTATTGTGGTTTTAATTATTAGGGAGAAGATTTGAGCTTCTGTTGTAAGGGCTTAGGCCTTTTGCATAATTACCTGGCTCTGCCACCCTAAAGCGTGGCCCTGGTCTTAGGCCGCTGGTTTTGATAAATGGGCTCTTTAGTGTGGGTAAGAGCTTGGTATTAGCACGTGGGGGTCCTATTGGTGCTTCTCCCTGGGTCCTTTCGTACTGAAGGGAGAAAAACATAGATAGAAACCGACCTGGATTTCTCCGGTCTGAACTCAGATCACGTAGGACTAGTTAATCGTTGAACAAACGAACCCTTGGTAGTGGCTGCACCACCAGGATGTCCTGATCCAACATCGAGGTCGTAAACCCTCTTGGCGATAGGGGCTCTAAAAGAGGATGGCGCTGTTATCCCTGGGGTAACTTGGTTCGTTGATCTGTGTTACAGGGTCAATTTTATGGTGGTCTCATTGGCTTGTGGGTCTTTGATAGATTTTTGGTCTGTGGTCTTGGAAGTTTTGTTTATTTCCGAAGTCGCCCCAACTAAAAACAAGGCTAAGGGGGGGGGGTAGAGGCCCCGTGGTTATTAGTTTTTGTTTTAAGCTCCACAGGGTCTTTTCGTCTTATGTTTACATCCTAGCTTTTTAACTAGGGGATCAAGTTCATTGATCTGCTTTAGGAGACAGTTGGGCCCTCATTTAGCCGTTCATACTAGTCATTATTTAAGTGACAAGTGATTACGCTACCTTTGCACGGTTAGAATACCGCGGCCGTTTAAAAGATCACTGGGCAGGCAGCACCTTTAATACTTGTGTGGCTAAAGGCTATGTTTTTGGTAAACAGTTGGGGCCCTAAGTGGCTGAGTTCCTTTTGTGGCGTTTAATCTGTCTGTGCTGCACTCCTGTGTTGGGTTAACAGGGGGTTATATTATATGGTTAAAAAGTGTGTTAAATTTTTCCATTTGTGGTCTGTTATTTACTGGTAGTTTATCTATTTCCAGTTTATGGGGGTGCATGTAGAGAGCGGGGCTCTTATTACTAATTTTAACAGTGGTGTCTCTATTGTGGTAGAGTAGCTCAGTTAAGTGGTCTAGGGGTTCTTGGTTTGTTTAGTATCTTTAAGATTGTGTGCTGTGACGCGTTTAGTTTTTGGTGGCTGCTTTAAGGCCAACTGGTGTGTTTTATTTGGTGTTTTCCTCTAGGATTGGTTGTTTTCAATTACAATAAGGCTGTACCCTTATTGTATATAGTATAGGAGTGACAGTGGTAAATATGCTTGTATTTAGGTTCAGGCGTCCTATAGTTGAACTAGAATTCTTTTATTGAGCAACCAGCTATCACCAGGCTCGATAGGCGTGTCACCTCTACCTAGCAGTCTCTCCAGCCTTTTGCCACAGGGACGGGTGTACTCAAAAAGTTGCTGTTAGGTAGCTCGTCTGGGTTCGGGTGAGCAGGTTTTAGTGCGCTTTATCTGTATTTGCTTATTAAACCATGATGCAAAAGGTACAAGGTCAGATCTTTGCTTTGTTGGTGCTTGGGGTTTTTCATAGTTCTTTCATTGTTCCCTTGCGGTACTATATGCTATTGCGTCAAGTGGGTGTTTTCTATCGCCTAAAAATATACTGGTACTGGGTTAAATGGTTTGGTTTATAGTGGGGCTTGAGGTTTTGAA
>NW_026612358.1:7500-20617 GCF_029931775.1 Euleptes europaea | reverse complement strand
ATCCCCATCCCTATCCCTATCCCTTACCCTGACCCTTACCCTTACCCTGACCCTAACCCTAACACCAAACCCTAACACTAACCCTAACTCAAACCCTAACTCTAAAACTAACCCTAACCCTAACCATAACCGTAACCCTAACCCTAACCCTAACCGTAACCCTAACCCTAACCCTAACCCTAACCCTAACCCTAACCCTAACCCTAACCCTAACCCTAACCCTAACCCTAACCCTAACCCTAACCCTAACCCTAACACTAACCGTCACCCTCACCCTCACCCTAACCCAGACCCTAACCCTAACCCTAAGCCTATCCCTAACATTAACCCTAACCCTAACCCTAACGATAACCCTAACCCTAACCCTAACCCTAACCCTAACCCTAACCCTAACCCTAACCCTAACCCTAACCCTAACCCTAACCCTAACCCTAACCCTAACCCTAACCCTAACCCTAACCCTAACCCTAACCCTAACCCTAAACCTCCCCCTCCCCCTAACCCTATCCCTATCCCTATCCCTATCCCTATCCCTATCCCTATCCCTACCCCTATCCCTATCCCTATCCCTATCCCTATCCCTATCCCTATCCCTATCCCTATCCCTATCCCTATCCCTATCCCTATCCCTATCCCTATCCCTATCCCTATCCCTATCCCTATCCCTATCCCTATCCCTATCCCTATCCCTATACCTATCCTTATCCCTATCGCTATCGCTATCGCTATCCCTATCCCTATCGCTATTCCTAACCCTAACCCTAACCCTAACCCTAACCCTTACCCTTACTCTAACCCTAACTCTAACCCTAATTCTAACCTAACCGTAACCCTAACCCTAACCCTAACCCTAACCCTAACCCTAACCCTAACACTAACCCTAACCCTAACCCTAACCCTAACCCTAACCCTAACCCTAACCCTAACCCTAACCCTAACCCTAACCCTATCTCTATCTCTATCCCTATCCCTATCCCTTTCCCGATCCCAAACCCTGACCCTAACAAGACCCTGACCCTTACCCTTACCCTGACCCTAACACCAAACCCTAACCCTAACATTAACCCTAACCCTAACTCTAACCCTAACCCTCTCCCTAACCCTCACCCTCACCCTCACACTAACCCTAACCCTAACCCTAACCTTATCCCTATCCCTATCCCTATCCCTATCCCTATCCCCATCCCTATCCCTATCCCTATCCCTATCCCTTACCCTGACCCTGACCCTGACCCTGACACTGACCCTAACCCTAACACCAAACCCTAACACTAACCCTAACTCTAACCCTAACTCTAAAACTAACCGTAATCCTAACCCTAACCCTAACACTAACCCTAACCCTAACCCTAACCCTAACCCTAACCCTAACCCTCCCCCTCCCCCTAACCCTATCCCTATCCCTATCCCTATCCCTATCCCTATCCCTATCCCTATCCCTATCCCTATCCCTGACCCTGACCCTGACCCTGACCCTAACCCTAACACCAAACCCTAACCCTAACCCGAACATTAACCCTAACTCTAACCCTAACCCTAACCCTAAACCTCACCCTCACCCTCACCCTCACCCTCACCCTCACCCTCACCCTCACCCTAACCCTAACACTAACCCTAACCCTAACCCTAACCCTAACACCAAACCCTAAATCTAACCCTAACCCTAACCCTAACCCTTTCCCTGTCCCTTTCCCTATCCCTATCACTATCCCTATCCCTATCCCTATCCCTATCCCTATCCCTATCCCTATCCCTATCCCTATCCCTATCCCTATCCCTATCCCTATCCCTATCCCTATCCCTATCCCTATCCCTATCCCTAACCCTAACCCTAACCCTAACCCTAACCCTAACCCTAACCCTAACCTGACCCTGACCCTAACCCTAACCCTAACCCTAACTCTAATCCTAACTCTAACCTAACCTCAACCCAAACCCAAACCCTAACCCAAATCCTAACCCTAACCCTAACCCTAACCCCAACCCTAACCCTAACCCTAACCCTAACCCTAACCTTAACCCTAACCCTAACCCTAACCCTAACCCTAACCCGTACCCGAACCCGAACCCTATCCCTATCCCTATCCCTATCCCTATCCCTATCCCTATCCCTATCCCTATCCCTGACCCTGACCTTGACCCTGACCCTGACCCTAACCCTAACACCAAACCCTAACCCTAACCCGAACATTAACCCTAACTCTAACCCTAACCCTAACCCTAACCCTAAACCTAAACCTAAACCTAAACCTAAACCTAATCCTAAACCTAACACTCACCCTCACCCTCACCCTCACCCTCACCCTCACCCTCACCCTCACCCTCAAACTCAACCTCACCCTAACCCTAACCCTAACCCTAACCCTAACCCTAACCCTAAAACTTACCCTAACCCTTACCCTAACCCGAACCCGAACCCTGTCGCTATCCCTATCCCTATCCCTAACCCTAACCCTAACCCTAACCCTAACCCTAACCCTAACCCTAACCCTAACCCTAACCCTAACCCTAACCTTAACCCTAACCCTAACCCTAACACCAAACCCTAAATCTAACCCTAACCCTAACCCTAACCCTAACCCTAACCCTATCCCTAACCCTAACCCTAACCCTTTCCCTGTCCCTATCCCTATCCCTATCCCTATCCCTATCCCTATCCCTAACCCTAACTCTATCCCTATCCCTATCCCTATCCCTATCCCTAACCCTAACCCTATCCCTATCCCTATCCCTATCCCTATCCCTATCCCTATCCCTATCCCTATCCCTATCCCTATCCCTATCCTTATCCCTATCCCTATCCCTATCCCTATCCCTATCCCTATCCCTATCCCTATCCCTATCCCTATCCTTATCCCTATCCCTAAACCTAACCATAACCCTGACCCTGACCCTGACCCTAACCCTAACCCTAAAACCAAACCCTAACCCTAACCCTAACCCTATCCCTATCCCTATCCCTATCCCTATCCCTATCCCTATCCCTATCCCTATCCCTATCCCTGTCCCTATCCCTATCCCTATCCCTATCCCTATCCCTATCCCTATCCCTAACTCTAACTCTAACTCTAATCCTAACACTAACTGTAACCCTGTCCCTATCCCTATCCCTATCCCTATCCCTATCCCTATCCCTATTGCTATCCCTATCCCTATCCCTATCCCTATCCCTATCCCTAACCCTAACCCTTACCCTCTGTGAGGGTCTCTGTGTCTCTGACTCTGTGTCTCTGCTTTCCATCACCTGCTGTGTTATCAGTGAACTCATAAAAGCAGTTCACACCTTCTGGTCCCAGGCGCCTGACCTGATCGCCCCAAGTATCTCCCCCCCCCCGCTGCTCTTCCTGTCTGTACTCCCTCAGGCCGATGCGGCCTTGGAAGTGTGATAGCTTCAGCAGACTTCCTGGGACTCGTTTGATGTTTTGTATTATGCCAAGCTTGTAACTTCCCATAACAATAAGTGTGAACCCCAGTGCCCCAGTGCCCTGGAGTCAATATATTCTGTAAACCCGATAAGCCCCTCACTTGCAACTTTCTACCTGTGCCTGTCTCATCTCCTGATGTCTTCAATAAATCCTTTGTTTCTGTATCATCGTCTGAGCAATTGATTTGGAGAATTAGACTCAGAGAGGGGGAACTCTCACATTAAGTTGCAAGTCCGTGCCTCTCGGACTGCAGCTGTACCTAGTGGGACAGAATGTCAGCCGACGAGGAAACCACCCCGTCCCCCTCTTCCAGCGAGGAGGAAGAGTGGGAACAGCCGGCAAAAAACGCCGTCGGTCTGCTGTAGAGGGGGCTCCGCAGCAGACCGCCCCTATCGTTGTGCAAGGAGCTCCACCGATGGTAAGCGCCCAAGAGGACAATGTGTATGTGCGTGTTCACCTGTCCCTACCTAAAGGGGGTCCCAGTTTAGAATTCCCCGCCTTGGTTGACTCGGGGTGTGCCCGTACCATGATTAGTGAGGAAGCTGCCAAGAAACTGGGAGTCCGGCGCAAGCGGCTTCCGGGACCCCTCCGTTTTTCCCAAATGGACGGGAGCGATTTTAAACGGGGCCCGGTGACCCACAGAACTGCAGCCGTGATTATGTCTGTGGGGGAACATTGGGAACGCTTGTATTTTAACATCGCCCCTATTGTAACCCCAGTGGTGTTAGGGATGAACTGGCTACGGGGACACAACCCCTCCATCGACTGGGTTAAACGAGTGCTCTCGTTTCCCGAAAGCCCCTGTGGGTTACATGACAAGGAACGGGTACTCAGGACTCCGGCCGCCGCATTGGTAGGGTCCCCCACCCCAGCCTCCGTTCCTCCTCAACTGCCCACCGAATACTCGCAGTTTGCGGATGTCTTTGATGTTAGAGAGTGTGACGAACTACCTCCCCACAGAGAAACGGACTGTGCCATCGAAATTGTGGGGGAAGGCAAGCTGTCTAAAGGGAAGGTCTATCCCATGAGCCCTAGTGAGAAGGCGGTGTTACGGGACTATCTGGATGCCAACTTGGCAAGAGGTTTCATACGCCCTTCCAAGGCTCCTTATTCGGCCCCAGCCTTCTTTGTGAAGAAAAAGACGGGAGATCTAAGACTGTGTATTGACTTTCGTAGGCTAAACGCAGTCACCCAGTCTAACGCTTACCCTCTCCCTCTTATTCCCGACCTTCTAGCACAATTAAAGGAGGGCCGAATCTTCACCAAACTGGACTTGGTGGAAGCATACCACCGCATTCGCATTAAAGAAGGAGACGAACCCAAAACGGCCTTTTCCAGCTGTTTTGGAATGTTTGAATACCTAGTCATGCCGTTCGGACTTTCGGGGGCTCCCAGTGTTTTTATGCAATTAATTAATGAGGTTTTACATGATTTGTTGTTTCGGGGGGTGGTGGTATTTCTCGATGACATCCTTATTTACTCTGACACCATGGAAGAACATGTGCGTCTGGTTCGAGACGTGCTCCAGCGGCTGCGGGAGCACAAACTGTATGCTAAAGTGTCCAAATGTGAATTCCACCAACCTTCCATTACTTTCCTTGGGTACGTGATCTCCCACCAGGGTTTGGAAATGGACCCCGCTAAGGTCCAAGCGGTGCGAGAGTGGGAAACCCCCACTACCCGCCGCCAACTCCAGCAATTTTTGGGGTTCGCCAACTTTTACCGCAACTTCATTCCTAACTTCGCCCAAGTTGCGCTTCCCCTCACTGCCCTGTTGCGTACCAAAGACAAGGGGGCTAACGCCGCGCTTCCCTCAGCCCGTTTGCAATGGTCCCCCCAGTGCCAACAGGCTTTTGAACGTTTAAAACTACTTTTTTCATCCGAACCCGTGTTGGCTCACCCCGATTGCACTAAACCTTTTGTGGTGCAAGTAGATGCCTCGGATGTGGCCATGGGCGGGGCCCTATTGCAAAGGGATGATGGGGGGCGGTTGCGGCCGTGTGCCTACTTTTCCAAAAAGTTTTCCCAGTCCGAAATCAACTGGGCTATTTGGGAGAAGGAGGCGGCAGCGGTCAAACATGCCCTCACCATATGGAGGCACTTCTTAGAAGGGGCCGAACTGCCATTTGAGGTGTGTACCGATCACAAGAATCTTGAGGCTCTCAAGGGAGCTAGAAAGCTCAACGCCAAACAAATTCGGTGGGCCCAATTTTTCGCCAAATTCCGGTTCACCCTCAAACATGTTCCTGGCAAAGAAAATGCCCTAGCCGATGCTCTGTCACGACTTCCCCAGTATCGCAACGATTTCGATCGCCCGGTCGACTCCCTGTTCACTCCCGAGCAGCGAGGGGAGGTCCCTAGCTTGGCCGTCACAACCCGGTCCCAAGTCCGTCAACCCGAGACCCCCCCTACGCTCAGAGGTATCCCGGAAGCCTTCCAACAGCGGCTCCAGAACGCCTCCTTACAGGAGGAGGAGCACCACCTCCTCCCCACTGGCATGGAACGGACGAACACCTGGTGGGTACAAGGGGGAAAGCTATATGTCCCATCTTCCCTTCGCAAAGAGGTGTTGGGACTTGTACACGGTGCCAGGTTGGCGGGTCATTTCGGCTTCATAAAAACTCTCCACCTGGTTAGAAGGCAATTCTGGTGGCCCGGTATGAGGTCCGATGTGGAGCTGTACGTGCGCAGCTGCCCCACTTGCGCCACAGCCAAGAAACGAATGGGAAAACCCCCCGGGCTTCTCAAACCGCTTGAGAACCCCTCCCGTCCCTGGGAAGTCATAGCCATGGATTTTATCACCGACCTACCTCCCAGTCGGGGAAAGACGGTCCTTTGGGTAATCACGGACCTTTTTTCCAAACAGGTCCATTTCGTTCCATGTGCGGGTCTTCCTTCGGCCCAAGGCTTGGCTAAACTGTTTGTCACACACGTCCTCAGACTACACTCGATCCCTAGGAAGGTCCTCTCCGACCGGGGGGTCCAATTTGTAGCCAAATTCTGGCGAGCCTTCCTAAAATTGATGGGGGTGGAGGAACAGGGCCTCTCTTCTGCCTATCACCCCCAGACTGATGGTCAAACTGAACGTGTTAACGCGGTGGTAGAATGTTATTTGCGTTGCTATGTGAATTTCCACCAAGACGACTGGGTCGACCTGCTCCCATTTGCCGAATATGCGTACAACAATGCGCCCCATTCCTCTACCGGCTTTAGTCCCTTCCAAGTAGTATACGGGACGGAATTTGGTCCTTTCGGTTCCGCCCCTGTCACGCCAGAGCTCCAGTCCACCCCCGACCTTCAGGAGTGGATTCAGGTAGTTAAATCTGCCTGGCCGTGGCTGCTCAAAAACCTTGAGAGGGCAAAAAGCAAGTACAAGGAACAGGCAGACAAACACCGGTCTCCGGGATGGGAACTTAAAGTGGGGGAGCAAGTTTATCTGTCCACCAAAAACCTCCGCTCTCTTCGTCCCTGCAAAAAACTCAGCGACCGTTATGTGGGACCTTTCACCATTACCAGAGTGATCAACGAGGTTACCGTGGAACTAGAACTCCCAAAAACCCTCAAGGGAGTCCATCCTGTCTTTCATATAAGCCTCCTCAAACCCTATGTGGCAGCTCCCCAGTTCCACCCCCCTCCCGAACACGAGATTCCTACCGTGGTGGGAGGGGATACCCATTTGGAAGTGTCCAAGGTTTTAGATTCCAAATGGAAGAAAGGGAAACTGTATTACTTTGTTCGTTGGAAAAACCTTGGGTCCGCGCACGACGAGTGGGTGGCCGCACCCCACATGGCGGCCCCTCGCTTAGTCCGAGAATTCCACCTCGCTTATCCCGATAAACCTCGTCCTGTCGAGGACGCGGGAGGGGGGCCCTAAGGGGGCAGAATGTGAGGGTCTCTGTGTCTCTGACTCTGTGTCTCTGCTTTCCATCACCTGCTGTGTTATCAGTGAACTCATAAAAGCAGTTCACACCTTCTGGTCCCAGGCGCCTGACCTGATCGCCCCAAGTATCTCCCCCCCCCGCTGCTCTTCCTGTCTGTACTCCCTCAGGCCGATGCGGCCTTGGAAGTGTGATAGCTTCAGCAGACTTCCTGGGACTCGTTTGATATTTTGTATTATGCCAAGCTTGTAACTTCCCATAACAATAAGTGTGAACCCCAGTGCCCCAGTGCCCTGGAGTCAATATATTCTGTAAACCCGATAAGCCCCTCACTTGCAACTTTCTACCTGTGCCTGTCTCATCTCCTGATGTCTTCAATAAATCCTTTGTTTCTGTATCATCGTCTGAGCAATTGATTTGGAGAATTAGACTCAGAGAGGGGGAACTCTCACACCCTCACTCTAACTCTAACCCTAACTCTAACCCTAATTCTAACCTAACCCTAACCCTAACCCTAACCCTAACCCTAACCCTAACCCTAACCCTAACCCTAACCCTAACCCTAACCCTAACCCTAACCCTAACCCTAACCCTAACCCTAACCCTAACCCTAACCCTAACCCTAACCCTAACCCTAACCTTATCCCTATCCCCATCCCTATCCCTATCCCTATCCCTTACCCTGACCCTGACCCTGACCCTGACCCTAACCCTAACACCAAACCCTATGTCAGGCTGCTATCTCGGTTTCAGTATTGCCTCTGTATCTGTGCTGAACTGTCTAGACTCAAGGTCGACCTCACATACCAAAGCCTGGGAATGCTACCCCTGGGAAAGTGTATTCTGTTTGTGCGTTATTGATGCTTTGTAATCTCCCGCCATTTACTGCCTTATATTATCCTCCAGCTAGTGAAACTCTCATAGCTGCCATACTTTCCTGTTTGCACTGTATTGCCTTTTTGACCAGTAAAAGCCATCTGCTTGGATTCTATATGACTCTGTGGTGATTTCTGGTTCTAAGGGTCAGGAGCTGACATTATGGCAGCTATCACACCTTCTTCATTGTACTACTAGCCAGGCTGGAGCCCAAGGGGGGTTCGCCTGCCACTTTGATGGGAGCTGGGAGGCTCTCCGAGTGACCTACTACCCTGGATTCCTCTCTGGAGGATCCCACCCTGTTACAGGACATAGTCATTGAACTTTTTCGAACTACCCGAGAGGTTTGCCGCTTGAGGGGACTGGTACAGGAACAGTGGCAATCTCTAAGAGGGGTTCTCTGGATGTTGACGTCTGAGGATACTAATACTCGTTTAGATCTTCAGGATTTGGATCAATTACTGGACGATGCCCGGTTGGCAACTGATGACTTACAAGTACTAACTGGACTTTTGGACAATCTTATTTCTCGGGGGACTCTTCCCTCTAGTTCTATTACCCTGGGAAACGCTGCCATGGCAGGTGCCCCGCAGGAGGGTTTTTCCCTAATACCTGATGCGGCCAGCTGTCAAGCTGAAGCCAAGCGGGTCGCTATTCGCACCGCTCTTCTCCTTGTGGAATGTACAAAGGACACCCCGGTGGCCACCTTAGCTCAATGTTTGACCTCGACATTTGGAGCCGAGGCACCCGCGCTGGCAGTTCGATTACAACCATTGCTCGGCGGGGAATCCGACCCCATACTCACACTCCTGGAAACGGAGCTTTTACCGTGTGTTACGGCAGAGGCTGCCCTGAGACTTGAGAACGCCAAAGTTCTTGCGGATAAGGAAGCCGCCGAAGCGACTAAGGCCGCAGCCGAAGCTGTGGCCGCAAAGGATAAAGAAGCTGCTGAAGCAGCTAAGGCGTCAGCCGAGGCTCTGGCCGCAAAGGATCGGGCGAAAATGGATATTCGTCCCAAGGACACTGTACAGGGACTGCTAGGTCTCTCTTTTTCCCCGGCGTTTGTCCCGTCGCGCACGACCCAACGCGAACGCCGCCTTGCTGACCGACGCCGAGACTCCGGAGAGTCTGAGGATGAGGATCTCTATGGGGACAGCTCTCAATGGGCCACGAGTTTCCGAACTGGCAAGCCTCATCTTACCGGTGGCCCAAGCGAGGATGTTCACCTCTTACGAGCCCAGAATCGGGAGCTCACCAACCGTGTTGATCAACTCCAAGAGCTAATGGCGCGTATGCTTCAGGATAACAGGCAATTACAACAAGCCCTGCTAGCCCAAGTACAGCCCGCTCCAATACCGGGTCAGGGGGTGCCCGTCCAGCCACCCGCTAATATACCTGCTCCACTCCTGCCTCCCAGAGCGCCCGTTGTTCCTCTACCCGGACCACCCGTGCAACCGGGTCAGCCTGCACCCGGTCCTTGGAAGCAGCTCAAATTGAGAACTACGTACGACGGATCACTCGAGACTCTGCCTTGTTTCTTGCATCAAGTGGACAGCTATATGCGAGAACAAGGGCAACTTTTCCCCACGAAGGACAGCCGGGTGCGCTATGTGGCTTCCCTTCTGACAGGTAAAGTAGCTGACTGGATGGTCCTCCAGTTCGATACCCGCTCCCGCTCTATACGTTCCCTCAACAACTTCATGACTGCTCTGAGAAGGAGGTTTGAAGACCCCTTTCTGGGGGAACGAGCCAAAGTGGAACTCTTACAACTAAGACAGGGCTCTGCTCCAGTTCGAGAATTTGCCAATGAATTTCAACGACTGGCGAGTAAAATTGTGGGTTGGCCCGAGGCCACCCTAATTCACCATTTCAGGGAAGCCTTGCACCCTGATGTTCTGAACTGGTCATACATGCGGGGTGATCCCGATACCCTTGAAGAGTGGATTCTATTGGCCGAGGAAGTGGAAAGCCGCCGACGCTGTATTTCTCTTGTCCGTCAAAAGCACAAGGAAAAAAGCACCCAAAAACCCAAGGCGCCACCGCCCATTCCACGAAATCCTACACGTCCACCCCAAGAACGTGAAGCCCGATTTCAGAGAGGTGCCTGTCTTACTTGCGGAGAAATGGGCCACTTTGCAGCTGTTTGCCCACACCGCCCTGAATTATCTCGTCCCAGCACGATAACCCGAGCCAGAGGTTGTCCACCACGCAGAGGCACCGCGGCCACCCGCAGCGCAGCGCCGGGAAGACCCACACCCTCTGCACTCCATGCTGGAGACCTAGCCTCCCTGCCTACTACGAACCACCCCGCCGGGTCTTGGATTACAAGTGCCCCATTGGGGGACAACTTTCTCTCCTCGGATGAAGAAAACCCATGGAATTCTCCAGCCTTAAACTTGGAATCTCCCCTTGATTGTCAAAAAACGGCTTCGGTCTGTGGTGAGTGGAGCGTCTCCACAGACCTCTGCAGATCCTCCTGCTAAACCAAATGCTCCCACTAAAATCAAAGAAGTGGACTCCACTGTCTACGTAGATGCAGTTTTACAACACCATAACGGTGGCCCCCAACTACCCGTCAAAGCACTCATTGACTCCGGCTGCTGTAGTACTCTCATAAGCGAAGCCACTTTTGCTGCACTCAAAGCCGAATCTGAGGCTTTACCAGCCCCCGTCCAATTTGCCCAAATGGATGGGAGCCATTTCCAGGGGGGTCCAGTTGATCACCGCACCATAGGGATAGGGATGGGAATTGGCTCCCACTGGGAGCAAATAGACTTCACTATAGCCCCTATCCGATTTGAAGTGGTCTTGGGAATTAACTGGATTAAAGGACATAGTCCCAGTATTGACTGGGAAACAAACACTATCTCCTTCGCTAGTCCCACTTGCGACCAGCATTGGCAGCGCTTTGCGCTGTTATATCCGCCCGTCCCAGCATTAACCTCCGATGTCCCAGCACCTCCGATCCTACCTAATGTATACCGGGACTTTGCGGATGTCTTCGACCTTAAAGAATGTGATGCCTTGCCCCCCCACCGGGCCTCGGACTGTGCAATTGAAGTGGTCAAGGATTGCACATTAACCAAAAGTAAGATTTACCCCATGAGCGCTTCCGAGCGCACTGTTCTCCGGGACTTCCTAGACAGAAACCTCGCCAGAGGGTTCATTCGCCCATCGAATGCCCTGAACTCGGCCCCCGCGTTTTTCGTCCGAAAGAAGGAGGGCGACCTTCGCCTTTGCATTGACTTCAGAAAAATCAATGCAGTTACCCAAACCAACGCCTATCCTATCCCATTAATATCTGATATTTTGGGACAGTTACAGGAGGGCCGGGTATTCTCCAAATTGGACTTAGTGGAAGCCTACTACCGAGTCCGTATCCGCGAAGGGGATGAGCACCTCACTGCCTTCTCTAGCTGTTTCAGAATGTATGAATTCCTTGTGATGCCGTTCGGATTAAAAGGGGCCCCGGGGGTCTTCATGCAACTTATCAACGAAATCTTTCATGACTTGCTATATCGCGGGGTGGTGGTTTATTTGGATGATATTCTTATTTATTCAAAAAATATGGAAGAGCATGTAGCTCTGGTCCGAGAGGTTCTGCAGCGCCTGCGCGACCACCAACTTTTTGCAAAACTGGCTAAATGCGAGTTTCATCAAAGCAAACTCACGTTTTTAGGATACATAATCTCCCACCAAGGTCTCCGCATGGATCCTGTATAAGTCCAGTCCGTTCTCGATTGGACTCCCCCCACTAATCGCAAGCAAGTACAACAGTTTCTGGGATTTGCAAACTTCTATCGAGGGTTCATCCCTAACTTCGCCCAAGTGGCTCTACCCATCACTGACCTGCTAAAAACCAAAGGAAAAGCAAGCTCGGCTACCTTACCCTCCGCGAAAATCCTGTGGACTGATCAATGCCAAGCCGCTTTTGTGGCCCTCAAACGCCTCTTCACTTCGGAACCTGTGCTACAGCACCCGGACCCAAATCAAATGTTTATCGTGCAAGTCGATGCCTCCGATGTAGCTATGGGAGGGGCTCTCCTCCAGAAAGGTCCGGATGGTCTCCTTCACCCTTGCGCTTACTTTTCGAGGAAATTTGCGCACGCACAATTAAACTGGCCCATTTGGGAAAAAGAGGCAGCGGCCGTTCACCATGCACTGACTCTATGGAGACAATTCTTAGAGGGGTCCAAAGTCCCCTTTGAGGTTTGGACCGATCACAAAAATCTAGCTGCCCTCACGGGGTCCCATAAACTATCGGCAAAACAACAACGATGGGCGGAATTCTTTGCTCAGTTTCGTTTCGTCCTAAAGCATGTCACTGGGAAGCAAAACGTTCTCGCAGATGCCCTCTCTCGGTTACCTCAATACCCGGTGAAACTCGAGAGGCAAACCAACTCTCTGTTCACCCCTACGCAAAGAGGAGCCCTTCCTGTACTGGCCGTGCAAACTCGATCCCAGCAGCAACACACCATACCCAGCACACAAGCTCCGCCAACCCCACCGGCTACCCAGCCGCCCCCACAACGGCAACGAACCGGAGATTCCGCCCCTCCAACCCCACCGGCTGCACTGCCGCCTGCAGGCTGCGCACCACCGCACGTAAGCGCTACCCCCATAACTATTCCTAAGACCACTATTGCCGGGGGGGGGAGGTACCCGCCAAGGTTCCCATTTCCGAATCCTTTTTAAATTTCCTTCGGGACCATTGCCTTTTAGAACGCTCCAATCACACCCTACCTCCTGATGTAATAGAACAAGGGGGTTCTTGGTACAAAGACTCAAAATTATACGTGCCCAAAGCGCTCCGAAAAGACGTGTTACACTTGGCTCATGGAGTAAAAACAGCTGGACACTTTGGGTTTCTGAAGACTCTTCACTTATTGCGCAGACAATTTTGGTGTGGGGGGGATGCGTTCTGACATTGACTCTTTC
>NW_026612358.1:0-2500 GCF_029931775.1 Euleptes europaea | reverse complement strand
CCTATCCCTATCCCTATCCCTATCCCTATCCCTATCCCTATCCCTATCCCTATCCCTATCCCTATCCCTATCCCTATCCCTATCCCTATCCCTATCCCTATCCCTAACCCTTACACTTACCCTAACCCTAACCCTAACAAAAACCCTAACCTTTACCCTAACCCTAACCCTAACCCTAACCGTAACCGTACACTTTCAAAGAGTGTAGGCACTGAAAGGCCCAAAAGGCGACAACCTTCACCAGACCATTACCCTATCCCTATCCCTATCCCTATCCCTATCCCTAACCCTAACCCTAACCCTAACCCTAACCCTAACCCTAACCCTAACCCCTATCCCCAAACCCTAACCCTCATCCTAACCCTAACCCTAACCCTAACCCAACCCTAACTCTAACCCTAACTCTAACCCTAACCTTAACCCTAACCCTAACCCTAAGCTAACCCTAACCCTAACCCTATCCCTAACCCTAACCCTAACCCTAACCCTAACCCTAACCCCAAACCCTAACTCTAACCTAATGCTAACCCTAACCCTAACCCTAACCCTTTCCCTGTCCCTATCCCTATCCCTATCCCTATCCCTATCCCTATCCCTATCCCTATCCCTATCCCTATCCCTTTCCCTATCCCTATCCCCTATCCCTATCCCTATCCCTATTCCTATCCCTATCCCTATCCCTATCCCTATCTCTATCCCTATCCCTCACCCTATCCCTATCACTATCCCTATCCCTATCCCTATCCCTATCCCTATCCCTATCCCTATCCCTATCCCTATCCCTATCCCTATCCCTATCCCTATCCCTATCCCTATCCCTATCCCTATCCCTATCCCTATCCCTATCCCTATCCCTATCCCTATCCCTATCCCTATCCCTATCCCTATCCCTATCCCTAACCATAACATTGACCCTGAACCTGACCCTAACACCAAACCCTAACCCTAACTTTAACCCAATCCCTATCCCTAACCCTATCCCTATCCCTATCCCTAACCTTATCCCTGTCCCTGTCCCTATCCCTATCCCTATCCTTATCCCTATCGCTATCCCTATCCCTATCACTATCCCTAACCCTAACCATAACCCTGACCCTGACCCTAACCCTAACCCTAACACCAAACCCTAACCCTAACCCTAACCCCTATCCCTATCCCTATCCCTATGCCTATCCCGATACCTATCCCTATCCCTATCCCTAACCCTAACTCTAACTCTAACTTTAATCCTAACACTAACTGTAACCTGTCCCTATCCCTATCCCTATCCCTATCCCTATCCCTATCCCTAACCCTATCACTATCCTTATACCTATCCCTATCCCTATCCCTATCCCTATCGCTATCCCTAACCCTAACCATAACCCTGACCCTTACCCTGACCCTAACCCTAACACCAAACCCTAGCCCTAACCCTATCCCTATCCCTATCCCTATCCCTATCCCTAACTCTAACCCTAACTCTAACTCTAACTCTAACTCTAACTCTAACTTTAACTTTAATCCTAACCCTAACTGTAACCCTATCCCTATCCCTATCCCTATCCCTATCCCTATCCCTATCCCTATCCCTAACCCTAACGCTAACCCTAACCCTAACCCTAACCCTAATTCTAACTCTAACACTAACCCTAACCATAACCCTAACCCTAACCCTAACCCTAACCCTTACCCTAACCCTAACCTTAAACCTAACCCTCACCGTCACTTTCAAAGAGTGTAGGCACTTAAAGGCCCAAACCGCGACAACCTTCACCAGACCCTTACCCTATCCCTATACCTATCCCTAACCCTAACCCTATCCTCATCCCCAAACCCTAATCCTAACCCTAACCCTAACCCTTACCCTAACCCTTTCCCTATCCCTATCCCTATCCCTATCCCTATCCCCTATCCCTATCCCTATCCCTATCCCTATCCCTATCCCTATCCCTATCCCTATCCCTATCCCTATCCCTATCCCTATCCCTATCCCTATCCCTATCCCTATCCCTATCCCTATCCCTATCCCTATCCCTATCCCTTTCCCTATCCCTATCCCTATCCTTATCACTAACCCTATCCTTATCACTAACCCTAACCCTTACCCTTACCCAAACCCTAACTCTAACCCTAATTCTAAATGTACCCTAACCCTTACCCTCACCCTTACCCTAACCCTTACCCTAACACTAACCCCCACCCTAACCCTAACCCTTACCCTAACCCTAACATTAACCCTAACCCTAACCCTAACCCTAACCGTAACCCTAACCCTAGCCCTAACACCAAACCCTAACTCTAAACCTAACCCTAACCGTAACCCTTTTCCTTTCCCTTTCCCTTTCCCTTTCCCTTTCCCTTTCCCTTTCCCTTTCCCTATCCCTATCCCTAACCCTTACCCTAACCCTGACCCTGACCCTAACCCTAACCCTAACCCTAACACCAAACCCTAACCCTAACCCTAACCCTAACCCTAACCCTAAACCTAACACTAACCCTAACCTAACCCTAACCCTGA
>NW_026612357.1:12500-20697 GCF_029931775.1 Euleptes europaea | reverse complement strand
TTTCAAGTGGTTGCAGCAGTCCTGGGGGCTTGCCTTGAGATCGTTTGACTGTGGCGCAAACAGGACAGCTGCGAATAAAAGAGTCAATGTCAGAACGCATTCCCCCCCACCAAAATTGTCTGCGCAACAGGTGAAGGGTCTTTAAGAACCCAAAGTGTCCAGCTGTTTTTACTCCATGAGCCAAATGTAAGACTTCTTTTCGGAGCGTTTTGGGCACATATAATTTCGAGTCTTTGTACCAAAAGCCTCCTTGTTCGATTACACCAGGAGGCAGGGTTTGATCAGAGCGTTCCATAAGGCATTGTTCCCGAAGGGAATTTAAGAAAGATTCGGAGACGGGAACCCCACCCGTTGTTTACGGTGGCAGTAGGAGCAGTTATGGGGGATGACGAGGGGGAAGCGCTTACGTGCGGCGGTGTGCAGATTGCAGGCAGCTGGGCGGCCAGTTGGGCTGGAGGAGCTGGAACGCTGGCTACTTCGTGCTTCCGCTGGGGCAGCGTCTGGGATCGAGTTTGTAAAGCCAGTACGGGTAGGGCTTCTCTTTGCGCGGGCGTAAATAAAGAGTCTGTTGGCCGATCGAGTTTCGTTGGATATTGAGGCAACCGGGAGAGAGCATCTGCGAGAACGTTTTGTTTTCCTGGGACATGCTTCAGGACAAAACGAAACTGAGCAAAGAATTCCGCCCAACGCTGTTGTTTGGCGGATAATTTATGGGTTCCTGTGAGGGCGGCTAGATTCTTGTGATCGGTCCAAACTTCGAAGGGGACCTTAGACCCTTCCAGGAATTGTCACTATAGAGTAAGTGCATGGTGAACGGCTGAGGCTTCTTTCTCCCAAATGGGCCAGTTCAATTGGGAGTGCGCAAATTTCTTTGAGAAGTAAGCGCAGGGGTGAAGGAGACCATCTGGTCCTCTTTGGAGCAGGGCCCCTCCCATAGCTACGTCGGAGGCATCGACTTGCACAATGAACATTTGATTTGGGTCTGGGTGCCCTAGCACAGGTTCCGACGTGAAAAGGCGTTTGAGGGCTACAAAGGCGGTCTGGCATTGATCACAGTATCTTAGCGGAGGGTAATGTAGCAGAGCTTTCTTTACCCTTGGTTTTTAGAAGGTCGGTGATGGGCAGTGCTACTTGGGCAAAGTTAAGAATAAATCCGCGGTAGAAATTAGCAAAGCCCAGAAACTGTTGTACTTGCTTGCGGGTGGAGGGAGGAGTCCAATCGAGGACGGATTGGACCTTGGCTGGGTCCATGCTAAGGCTATGGTGGGAGATTATATATCCCAAGAAGGTTATTTTGCTTTGGTGAAATTCGCATTTAGCTAACTTAGCAAAGAGTTGGTGATTGCGTAGGCGGCGTAGAACTTCTCGGACCAATGCGACAATCTCGTCCATGGTTTTTGAATAAATAAGAATGTCGCCTAAATAAACCACCACTCCGCGGTATAGTAAATCATGAAGGATTTCATTGATGAGTTGCATGAAGACCCCCGGGGCCCCTTTTAACCCGAAGGGCATCACAAGGAATTCAAACATTCCAAAGCAGCTAGAGAAGGCAGTGAGGGGTTCGTCCCCCTCGCGGATACGGACGCGGTAGTAGGCTTCTACCAGGTCCAATTTAGAAAAAATACGTCCCTCTTGCAGTTGTCCCAAGATATCTGAAATTAGCGGTATACGATAGGCGTTGGCTTGAGTAACTGCATTGAGTTTTCGGAAGTCAATGCAGAGGCGTAGGTCGCCCTCCTTTTTTCGGACGAAAAACGCGGGGGCTGAGTTGGGAGCATTCGATGGGCGAATGAACCCTCTGGCAAGGTTTTTGTCCAAAAAGTCCCGTAGCACAGTGCGCTCGGAAGTGCTCATTGGGTAGATTTTACTTTTGGTTAATGTACATTATCCGCGAAACAACAGCGTTGGGCGGAATTCACAGTCAGTAGCCCGGTGAGGGGGTAAGGCATCACATTCTTTAATGTTAAAGACATCCGCAAAGTCCTGGTATATCTCAGGGAGGGCTGGTGTTGATGGGACCTCGGAGAGTGATGCCGAAGCCGGTGGAGACAGCACCGCAACTTGCTGTCGGTGCTGGTCGCATTTAGGGTTGTCAAAGGAGATTGTGTTCATGTCCCAATCGATACTGGGACAATGACCTTTAATCCAGTTAATTCCCAGGACCACTTCGAATCGAATAGGGGCTATGGTAAAGTTGATTTGCTCCCAGTGGGAGCCAATTCCCATCGCCACCCCTATAGTGCGATGATCAACTGGACCCCCCTTGAAATGGCTTCCATCCATTTGGGCAAATTGGACGGGGGCTGGTAAAGCCTCGGACTTGACTTTGAGTGCTGCAAATGTGGCCTCATTGATGAGAGTGCGAGTGCAACCGGAGTCAATAAGTGCCTTGACAGGCAGTTGGGGACCCCCTTTATAGTGTTGCAACACTGCGTCCACATACACCGTATTTTCTACTTCTTTCACCTTTGTCGGTTTCGTAGGTTTTGCAGGAGAAACTGCGGGGGTCTGTGGGGACGTCCCATTCGCCGCAGACTGTGACCGGTTATTAGACAGGTCAAGAGGCGAGTCCAGGTTTAGCGCTGGGGTATCTTGGAGATGATCCCCGTCCGAAGATGGAGAAACGTCCCCCATTGGGGCACTTGTAATCCAGGACCCGGAGGGGTCTGCAGAAGTGGGAAGTGCAGAGGGTGTGGGCCGTCCCGGCGCTGTACCACGGGTGGCCGCGGTGCCTCTGCGTTGAGGTCTTCCCCGGTTTTGTGATAGGTCAGGAAGCGAGTCCAGGGTTAACGCTGGGGTATCTTGGAGATGATCCCTGTCCGAAGATGGAGAAACGTCCCCCACTGGGGCACTTCTAATCCAGGACCCGGAGGGGTCTGCAGAAGTGGGAAGTGCAGAGGGTGTGGGCCGTCCCGGCGCTGTACTGCGGGTGGCCGCGGTGCCTCTGCGTTGAGGTCTTCCCCAGTTTTGTGATAGGTCAGGAAGCGAGTCCAGGGTTAACGCTGGGGTATCCCAGGGAAGCTCCCCGTCCGAAGATGGAGAGTTGTCCCCCACTGGGGCACTTGTAATCCAGGACCCGGAGGGGTCTGCAGAAGTAGGCAGTGCAGAGGGTGTGGGCCATCCCGGTGCTGTACTGCGGGTGGCCGCGGTACCTCTGCGTTGAGGTCGTTCCTGAGCCCGGGGCAACGTGTTCGGTCGAGGGAGTTCCAGGCATTGAGGGCATGCTGAAACAAAGTGGTTTGTTGCTCCGCAAACGAGGCAAGCTCCCCTTTGGAATCGGGATTCGTGATCTTGAGGGGGCCGCGCTGATCTCTGCGGGCAGGGAACGGAAGCTTTGGGGGGAGACTTCTGGTTTCCCTCACCTTGGGTCGCTGACAAGGTAGTATCTCTGCCGAGCCGGCGAAAGAGATCTTCAGTTGGGTGGTCTCCATGGAACTGGAGGTAGTACGGGTGCTGGTGTAGATCCAAGGAATGTGGCTCCTGGACTTCCTGGCGGTGGCAGGACGGGAGCTCTGGGGTCTCCTGGCGCCACAGGCACTGCTGGAGATACTGGCGACATGGGCGCTCCTCCCAGAGGTGCCGCAGGTTGCTGCGGTTCAGCCTGATCAGGAGACCCTGGTTGTGGAGCTGGGACCGGGCCATCCGGTTCGGCTTGTATCTGCTGCAAGCAGTTGTTGTCGTGAAGCACAAAGTGCATTTGACCCTGCAAGTGGGACACTCGGTCTAAGTGTTCCTGATTGTGCTGCCGGAGCAAAACCATATCCGTGCCCGCATCACCTAAGCAACGGGGCTGGCCGATGCGGAGGATTGCAGTCCAGAGAGTTTCCTCATGGTGCAAGTCCTCTTTGGTCCTCTCACGATCCACTAAAACTTGGTCCGCTTCAAGTTTGGTGGTCAGGGTCGTGGTCACTAGTGGCCGAGCTTCCTGCTCCCATGCCGGACTAGGTCCGGCTTGATCCGGAAGATCCAGTTGCGGTTGGACCTGAACCGCTAAGGTCGCTGCGCTGACACCAAAGACGGGGTCGACAGCTTAGCAATTCCGGTCATTGAAGCGGTGGTCGAGGTCATTCCGTGGAAGAGCGCAACCATCCGTTTCGCCAGTGCTTTTAACCCGGCTCCGGGGGACAGATCCACCGGGATCGGGGCGAACCACACCGGGCTCACTCGGAGAAATCCGTCGTAGCTCCCAACCGAGTGACAGGCGAGCCACACGGGCTCGAGCCACGGTAAACTCACTCGAAGAGCTTTCACTTAGCTCCCATCCGAGTGGCAGGCGAACCCCCCTGGGCTCCAGCCTGACTGATGGAAAGGTCATAGCTGTCATAATGTGAGCTCTTGACCCATTGAACCAGAAATCACCACAGAGACAGTCAGAATCCAAGCAGATGGCTTTACTGATCAAATAGGCATTACAGTGCATCAAGGATAAGATGACAGCTATGAGCTGTCTTGCTCAGTATTCAGCAATATAAGGCAGAGAAATGGCGGGAGATTACAAAGCATAAACATAGCGTTATTTCCCAGGAATGGCGTTCCCAGGCTTTGGTATGTGAAGCCGTCCTTGAGGGCTGGACGGTTCAGCAGAGAAACGAAAGAAAACAACTGAACCGAGATAACAGCCTGACAACGTGCGGCGGTGCGCCGACTGAAGGCGGCTGGGCAGCCGGTTGGTTTGGAGGAGCTGGAGCGCCGGTCATCGTGGGTTGCGGCGGTGCGCCGACTGCAGGCAGTTGGGCAGTCGGTAGTGTTGGGGGAGTTTGCACGCCGGTGACTGTGTGCTTTCCATAGCTACGTCGGAGGCATCGACTTGTACAATGAACATTCGATTAGGGTCTGGGTGCCGTAGCACAGGTTCCGATGTGAAAAGGCGTTTGAGGGCTACAAAGGCGGTCTGGCATTGGTTAGTCCACAGTATTTTAGCGGAGGGTAATGTGGCAGATTTTTCTTTACCTTTTCAGAAGGTCGGTGATGGGCAGTGCTATTTGGGCGAAGTTAGGGATAAATCCGCGGTAGAAATTAGCAAAGCCCAGAAACTGCTGTACTTGCTTGCGGTTGGAGGGAGGTGTCCAATCGAGGACGGAACGGACCTTGGCCGGGTCCATACTAAGGCCATGGTGGGAGATTATATATCCCAAGAAAGTTATTTTGCTCTGGTGAAATTCGCATTTAGCCAGTTTTGCAAAGAGTTGGTGGTTGCGTAGGCGGTGTAAAACTTCTCGGACCAAAGCGACGTGCTCGTCCATAGTTTTTGAATAAATAAGAATGTCATCTAAATAAACCACCACCCCGCGGTACAGTAAATCATGAAGGATTTCGTTGATGAGTTGCATGAAGACCCCCGGGGCCCCTTTTAGTCCGAAAGGCATCACAAGGAATTCGAACATCCCAAAACAGCTAGAGAAGGCAGTGAGGGATTCGTCCCCCTCGCGGATACGGACGCGGTAGTAGGCTTCTACTAGGTCCAAAATATCTGATATTAGCGGTATAGGATAGGCGTTGGCTTGAGTAACTGCATTGAGTTTTTGGAAGTCAATGCAGAGGCGTAGGTCGCCCTCCTTTTTTCGGACGAAAAACGCGGGGGCTGAGTTGGGAGCACTCGAGGGGCGAATGAACCCCTGCGCTGCGGGTGGCCGCGGTGCCTCTGCGTTGTGGTCGTCCTCTGGCTCGGGTTGTCGTGCTGGGACGAAAGGGTTCAGGGCGGTATGGGCAGACTGCTGCAAAGTGGCCCAGTTCCCCACAAATGAGGCAGGCACCTCTTTGAAATCGGGATTCGCGATCCTGGGGTGGACGCGCAGGTTTCCGTGGATTGGGTGGTGGTGCCTTGGGCTGGGGCTTTTGGATGCTTTTCTCCTTGTGTTTTTGGCGGACAAGGGAAATAAAGCGCCGGCGGCTTTCCACCTCTTCGGCTAATAGAATCCAATCCTCGAGAGTTTCGGGATCACCCCGCATGTACGACCAGTTCAACACGTCAGGGTGTAAGGCTTCCCTGTAATGGTGAATTAGGGTGGCTTCGGGCCAGCCCACAATTTTGCTCGCCAGTCTTTGAAATTCATCGGCAAATTCTCGAACTGGAGTAGAGCCCTGTCTTAGTTGTAAAAGCTCCGCTTTGGCTCGTTCCCCCAGAAAGGGATCCTCAAACCTCCTACGTAAGGCAGTCATGAAATTGTTGAGGGAACGGATAGAGCGGGATTGGGTGTCGAATTGGAGGACCATCCAGTCGGCTGCTTTACCTGTTAAAAGGGAAGCCACATAGCGAACCCGGCTGTCCTCTGTAGGGAAGAGCTGTCCTTGTTCTCACATATAGCTGTCCACCTGATGCAAGAAACAGGGTAGGGTTTCGAGAGATCCATCGTACGTAGTTTTCAATTTGAGTTGTTTCCAAGGACCGGGCATAGGTTGAGCCGGTTGCACGGGTGCCCTGGGTGCAGGTAAAACGGGACCTCCGGGAGGCGGAGGTTGCGCAGGCACATTAGCGGGTGGCTGGACTGGTACCCCCTGATCCGGTATTGCGGGTCCCTGTGGGACGGGCTGTGCCTGGGCTGTCAGGGCTTGCTGCAACTGCCTGTTGTCCTGAAGCACACGTTCCATTAGCTCCTGGAGTTGATCAACACGGTCAGATAGCTCTCGATTTTGGGCTCGTAACAGGTGAACGTCCTCTCCTGGGCCACCAGTACGATGAGGTTTACTTGTCCTAAAACTCGTGGCCCATTGAGAACTGTCCCCATATAAGTCCTCTTCCTCAGACTCCCCGGAGTCTTGGCGTCGGTCTGCGAGGCAGCGTGCGCGTTGGGTCGTGCGCGACGGGGCAAATTCCGGGGGAAAAGACAGACCCAACGGAGGACCGCTCCTTATAGTGTCCTTGGGGCGACCGCCTGTTCGCGCCCGATCCGCAGCCAACTGTAACTCTTTATCCCTTGCGGCTTGAGCCTCGGCTGCCGCCTTAGCCGCTTCAGCAGCTTCTTTATCTGCGAGAACTTTTTCGTTTTCAAGTCTCAAGGCTGCAGCTGTGGTAACGTGCGGTAAAAGTTCCGTTTCCAGGAGTGTGAGTATGGGGCCGGGTTCCCCGCCTAGCAATGGTTGTATTCGGACCGCAATCGCGGGTGCATCGGCCCCAAACGTCAAAGCCAAACGTTGAGCCAAGGTGGCTACCGTGGTATCCTTAGTACAATCCGCAAAGAGGAGAGCCGTATGGATAGCGACCCGCTTGGCTTCAGCTTGACAGCTAGCTGCATCGGGTATCAAAGAAAAACCTGCCGGTGCGGCTCCTGCCATGGTACCTTTTCCCAAGGCAACAGGACGCGTTAGAGCCATGGATGGGAGAGTCTCACGGGCAATAAGCTTGTCCAATAATCCGGTTAGTACTTATAAGTCCTCAGTTGCCAGCCGGGCATCATCCAGCAACTGATCAAAATCCTGGAGGTCTAAACGAGTATTAGTATCCTCCGACATTAACATCCAGAGAACTCTCACTAGAGATTGCCACTGTGTCTGTACCAGTCCCCTCAAGTGGCAAACCTCTAAATTAGTCCTAAAGAGTTCAGTGACTATGTCCTGTAGAAGAGTAGGATCCTCAAATGAGGACTCCAGGGTTCCAAGAAGTAGTAGTCACGGTTCACTCGGAGAGCGACTTCCTAGCTCCCATCCGAGTGGCAGGCGAACCCTCCAGGGCTCCAGCCTGACTAGGGAATCGTTAAGGAAGAGTTGTAGAAGATAGCTGTCATAATGTGAGCTCTTGACCCAAAGAACCAGAAATCACCACAGAGACAATTAGATTCCAAGCAGATGGCTTTTACTGGTCAAATAGGCAATACAGTGCATTGAGAATAAGATGACAGCTATGAGTGTCTTGCTCGTTAGTTGGAGATATAAAGCATAGAAACGGCGGGAGATTACAAAGCATAAACAGAGCATTATTTCCCAGGAGTAGTGTTCCCAGGCTTTGGTATGTGGAGCGGTCCTTGAAGTCTGGACGGTTCAGCAAAGGAACAGAGGAAACATCTAAACCGAGATAACAGCCTGTCAGGTTGGGGTTAGGGTTATGGTTGGGTGAGTGTTGGTTTAGGGTTAGGGTAGGGTTAGGGTTAGGGTTAGGGTTAGGGTTAGGGTTAGGGTTAGGGTTGGGGTTGGGTTGGTGTTAGGGTTAGGGTTCGTGTTAGGGTTAGGATTAGGATTAGGGTTGGGGTTAGTATTAGGG
>NW_026612357.1:0-2500 GCF_029931775.1 Euleptes europaea | reverse complement strand
GTTAGGGTTAGGGTTAGGGTTTAAATTAGGGTTAGGGTTAAGGTTAGTTTTGGGTTAGGGTTAGTTTTGGATTAGGGTTAGGGTTAGTTTTTAGGTTGGGGTTGGGGTTGGGGTTAGGGTTAGGGTTAGGGTTAGGGTTAGGGTTAGGGTTAGGGTTAGGGTTAGGGTTAGGGTTGGAGGTGGGGTTAAGGTTGAGGTTTGGGTTAGGGTTGGAGGTTGTGTTAGGGTTTGGTTATGGGTTAGAGTTGTGTTAGGGTTGTTTTAGTGTTAGCGTTAGCGTTAAGGTTAGGGTTTGGGTTAGGGTTTGGATTAGGGTAAGGGTAAGTGTAAGGGTAAGGGTAAGGGTAAGGGTAAGGGTAAGGGTAAGGGTAAGGGTAAGGGTAAGGGTTTGGTTTGGGTTAGGGTTTGGGTAAGGTTTAGGTTAGGGTTGGGTTAGGGTTAGCTTTAATGTTATCGTTAAGGTTAGGGTTAGGGTTAGGGTTAGGGTTAGGGTTAGGGTAAGGGTTGGGGTTGGAGTTAGGGTTGGGGTTGGAGTTATGGTTGGGTTGGGGTTTGGGTTTGGGTTTGGGTTTGGGTTTGGGTTTGGGTTTGGGTTTGGGTTTGTGTTAGTGTTAGTGTTAGGGTTAGGTTTAGGGTTAGGGTTAGGCTTAGGCTTGGGTTTAGGCTTAGGTTAGGGTTAGGGTTAGGGTTAGGTTTAGGTTTAGGTTTAGGGTTAGGGTTAGGGTTAGGGTTAGGGTTAGGGTTAGGATTAGGGTTAGGCTTAGGCTTGGGTTTAGGCTTGGGTTAGGGATAGGGTTAGGGTTAGGGTTAGGGTTAGGGTTAGGGTTAGGGTTACGGTTACGGTTACGGTTAGGGTTGGGTTAGGGTTAGCGTTAGTGTTAGGGTTAGGGTTAGGGTTAGGGTTGGAATTGGTGTTGGGGTTGTGTTGTGGTTGGGGTGAGGGTTTGAATTGGGGTTTTGGTTAGGGCTAGGGTTACGGTTAGGTTTGGGTTAGGGTTACGGTTAAGGTTAGGGTTGGGTTAGGGTTAGAGAGGGTTAGGGTTTGAATTTGGGTTGGGGTTGTTTTGTGGTTGTAGTGAGGGTTTGAGTTGGGGTTTGGGTTAGGGTTAGGGTTAAGGTTAGGGTTAGGGTAAAGGTAAGGGTTAGGTTTGGGTTAGTGTTGGGTTGGGCTAGTGTTGGGTTAGTGTTAGTGTTAGTTTTGGGGTTGGGGTTTGGTTTGGGGTTGGGTTTAGGGTTAGGGTTAAAGTTAGGGTTAGGGTTAGGGTTAGGGTTAGGGTTAGGGTTAGGGTTAGGGTTAGGGTTAGGGTTAGGGTTAGGGTGAGGGTGAGGGTGAGGGTTAGGGTAAGGGTTAGTGTTAGGGGTAGGGTTAATGTTAGCGTTAGCGTTAGAGTTAGGGTTAGGGTTAGGGTTAGGGTTAGGGTTAGGGTTAGGTTTAGGGTTAGGGTTAGGGTTAGGGTAAGGGTTAGGGTTAGGGTTAGGGTTAGGGTTAGGGTTAGGGTTAGGGTTAGGGTTAGGGTTAGGGTTAGGTTTGGGTTTGGGTTTGGGTTAGAGTTGGGTTAGGGTTAGGTTTAGTTTTGGGTTTGGTGTTGGTGTTGGGTTTGGGGTTAGGGTTGGAGTTGGGGTTGGGTTTCAGGTTGAGGTTGGGGTTCGGTTTGGAGTTAAGGTTAAGATTAGGGTTAGTGTTAGGGTTTGTGTTCGGGTTGGGTTCGTGTTAGTTTAGGGTTAGCGTTAGCGTTATCATTATCGTTAAGCGTAGGGTTAGGGTTATTGTTAGGGTTAGGGTAAGGGTAAGGGGTTGGTTTTGGTCAGGATTAGGGTTTGGTTAGGGTTAGGGTTAGGGTTGGGTTATGGTTAGGTTTAGTGTTAGGGTTAGGGTTAGGGTTAGGGTTAGGGTTGGGGTTGGGGTTAGGGTTGGGGTTAGGGTTAGGGTTGGGTTAGTTTTGGTTTAGGGTTAGGGTTAGTGTCAGGGTTTGGTTTAGGTTTAGGTTTAGGGTTTGGTTTGGAGTCTGAGTTTGGTTGGGGTTGGGGTTGGAGTTGGAGTTGGAGTTGGAGTTGGAGTTGGCGTTGGAGTTGGAGTGGGTGGAGTTGGAGTTGGAGTTGGAGTTGAGTTGGAGTTGGAGTTGGAGTTGGAGTTGGAGTTGGAGTTGGAGTTGGAGTTGGAGTTGGAGTTGGGTAGGGTTAGGGTTGGGTTGGGTAGTGTATCATTAGTGTTAAGGTTAGGGTTAGGTGGTTAGGTTAGGTTAGGGTTAGGGTTAGGTTTGGGTTAGGTTTGGGTTAGGTTTGGGTTAGGGTTAGGGTTAGTTTTGGGGGTTGGGGTTTGATTTGGGTTGGGCTTTGGGTTGGGGTTGGGGTTGGGGTTCAGGTTAGGATTAGGGTTAGGGATAGGGTTAGGGTTAGTGTTAGGGTTAGGGTTAGGTTTCGGGTAATGGTAAGCGTTTGGTTTGGGTTAGGGTTAGGGTTGTGTTAGGGTTAGGGTTGGGGTTGTGGTTGGGGTTAGGGA
>NW_026612355.1:0-20793 GCF_029931775.1 Euleptes europaea | reverse complement strand
ATTTCTGACTCTTGGCGACCCTATGAATCAGTGTCCTCCAAAGTGTCCTATCCTTAACAGCCTTGCTCAGATATTGCAAACTGATCTCTATTGCCTGGAGATCAGTTGTAATAGCAGGAGATCTCCAGCCACTACCTGGAGGTTAGCAACCATACTAGTGAAGCTGAGGGCCAGTAGATTCAGGATGGACAAAAGAAATGCTTCTTTAAACAACGAGTAATTAAAGTGTGGAATTCGCTGCCAGAGAAGGTAGTGATGGCCACAGGCATAGATGGCTTTAAAGGGGGATTAGACAGATTCGTGGAGGAGAGGGGCTATCAGCAGCTACTGGCCATGGTGGCTAAAAGGAACCTCCACATTCAGAGACAGTCAAGCTCTGAATACCAGTGCCAGGAGGCAGCATCAGTAGGGTTGCCAACCTCCAGGTACTAGCTGGCAATCTCCTGCTATTACAACTGATCTCCAGCTGATAATCAGTTCCCCTGGAGAAAGTGGCCGCTTTGGCAATTGGACTCTAAGTCCCTCCCCCTCCCCAAACCCCGCCCTCCTCAGGCTCCACCCCAAAAACCTCCCACCGGTTGCGAAGAGGGATCTGGCAACCCTAAGCATCAGGGAAAGGCCTCAGCCTCTATGCCCTGTTGTTGGCCCTGCAGAGGAACTGGTTGGCCACTGTGTGAGACAGGATGCTGGACTAGATGGACCACTGGTCTGATCCAGCAAGGTTCTTCTGATGTTCTTCGCAGGGGAAGGCCTCGGCCTCTATGCCCACATTGTTACATGAAACATCCATGTTTAGAGGATGATCAGATCCTCTAGTGATCAGATATTGGAGACATGGAGCAGCTTCCTCTGCTGAAGAAACATCAGGGGAAGGCCTCGACCCCTGTGCCCTGATGCTGGCCCTCCAGAGGAAGTGGTTGTCCACTGTGTGAGACAGGATGCTGGACTAGATGGACCACCGGTCTGACCCAGCAGGGCTCTTCTGAGTTTCTGACCAGAAGAAAGCCTTGGTCTCTATACACTGTTGTTGGCCCTCCAGAGGAATTGGTTGGCCACTGTGTTAGACAGGATGCTGGACTAGATGGACCACCAGCCTGATTCAGCAGGGCTCTTCTTATGTTCTTATGACCTTAAGGCAGTTATTCTCTCTCAGCCTAACTTACTTCACAAGGTTGGGAGGGAGGGAAGTCATGCATCTTGGATGCAAGGTAGAATAATAAATACAATTTTTAAAAACCCTGATTCCTACCTCTAACCTCCCTCCGCTCTCTTCCATAACAGCTCTCTCTCAGGGCCGCAGGAGACGCACAGGGGGAAACGGCTGCACACTTATCAGCGCAGAGATGGGGCCGCAAGAAAAAACACGCAAAGGCTTCCCCCTAGCAATCTGTTCAGTAGAGGTAAGTGGAAAGGGAATTTATTCCAAAACACAAGTATTACCCAAATCGTTTGGTTTGCGTGGGTTCTGCATCTGTGCGCTTACAACCTGTAAAGGTTGGTTCGGATCCAAACATTCTTCATATGCTAACTGAACAGCTGGGCCGGCTGCCCAGCAGTTCAGAGGAACCCCCCCCCCTTAATTTTATTTTATTTTTAAATTTGCTTTCATGTAACTGCGAAAAAGAATGCGGGGCTGCAGATTCCAAAATACAGACAAGCGAGGATGTCTCTCACAAAGCCTGCCACTTTTGGAAGATCAAAAACATTCCAGACCGCGATTGTTTTCCCCATTCCTTTTGATATGAGCCACTGGAGTTCTCAGGACGGGCTTTCAAGTTGTCCGAGTTAGCTTTTGTGCTTTCGGAGGGTTGCCCCCCCCCCATCTCTTGGTTCCAACACTACAGCTGCTAGACTGCAGCATAGGCTTGCCAACTTCCAGGTACTAGCTGGAGATCTCCTGCTATTACAAGATCTCCAGCCGACAGAGATCAGTTTCCCTGGAGAAAATGGCCGCTTTGGCAATTGGATTCTATGGCATTGAAGTCAGGGTTGCTAGGTCCCTCTTCTCTACTGGCAGGAGGTTTTTGGTAGGGTTGCCAACCTCCATGTAGTAGCTGGCGATCTCCTGCTCTTACAACTGATCTCCAGCCGATAGAGATCAGTTCCCCTGCAGAAAATGGCCACTATTGGTCTCTATGGCATTGAAGTCCCTCCCCTCCCCAAACCCCACCCTCCTCAGGCTCTGCCCCAAAAACCTCCCACTGGTGGCAAAGAGGGACCTGGCAACCCTAGTTTTTGGAAGGTGGAGGCCAGCAACCCAAAGTCATACCCTTGGTGTGGAGTTTGGCATCTTTTTGAATTTGTTCCACCAAGTCTACACAACCCTGACAGGTAGGGTTGCCAACCTCCAGGTAGTAAGCTGGCGATCTCCCACTATTACAACGGATCTCCAGCCGATAGAGATCAGTTCCCCTGGAGAAAAGGGCAGCTTTGGCAATTGGACTCTATGGCATTGAAGTCCCTCTCCTCCCCAAACCCCGCCCTCCTCAGGGTGCGCCCCAAAAACCTCCCGCCGGTAGTGAAGAGGGACCTGGCAACCCTACCGGCAGGTCTGCTTATTTGCAAGACGTAGACTCCTTAAGAGTTACTGCACCAAATCCCATGGGTTGAACAGGATACCAGCTTCACCAGACTGGGTTTATTTTTGTTTTCATTCTTCTTCGAAATCTATTTTAAAAGCTTGTTGAGGGGGGGTGGGGATTTTGTTTTTTTTATAATTAAAATAACCAACAGGAAGAGAGTTTATATTTGACAATATGGATTAAGAATCCCCCCCTCCATAACGCATACTCTCAAGCAGGTACTTTCAACATCTTTACTGGAACCCGTCATTTATGCTTCACCGGATCTTTGTGGGCAGGTAGCCAGGCAGCTCCGGGTACCCACGGCTGCTGGCCGACCAGGGGGACGGAAATACTGAAGCTGCTCTCCTTTTGGACAGATTTTTCCACAATTGGGAGTCTGCCTATGAATCAACAAATTGCTTTGGGGATATTTTTCACCAGCCCGTTGGGTTACGTGGGATCACCGCGGCGGGGTGGCAGACCTCAGGAGGAGGAAAGCTGAGCTGCAAAGATATTAGGGTCCCCCCAGCCCACCCCCGTGGTCCTTCGCACCTAATGCCACCCCCATTTAGAACCCCACAGTACATCATCAAGGGGGGGGGACCCTCTGTGTTATCATGTCTTCGCAATTCGCTTAACTCTGTGCAAATTTGGGCAGAGCCAGGAAATAAAACCCAACCAACCACAGTGTTGTTTGCAAAACTATAGCCAATGGAATATCCAACAGAGAGGTATCAAGCCAAGTTAAAGTTGCCAACCTCCCTGTAGTGGCTGGAGACCTCCCGCTATTACGACTGATCTCCAGGCAAGAGAGGTCAGTTCCCCTGGAGAAAATGGCCACTGTGGCAATTGGACTCTATGGCGTTGAAGTCCCTCCCCTCTCCAAACTTTCTGTAAAAAAGAAGCTCCAGATCTTGCATTTTTGACAGAGTAGCAGTAGCCCCATGGACTGTCAGTGTAACCCATGGTGTAGGGTTGCCAGCTCCAGGTTGGGAAATTTGGGGGCGGAGCCTGAGGAAGGTGGGGTTTGGGGAGGGGAGGGACTTCAATGCCATAGAGTCCAATTGCCAAAGTGGCCATTTTCTCCAGGGGAACTGATCTCTATCAGCTAGAGGTCAGTTGCAATAGCAGGAGATCTCCAGCTTGTACCTGGAGATTGGCAACCCTACTATTTATCCTATCAGATCAACAAATCAAATCACATAGGAAGTGACCTGCAACATCTCTGCATGACTGACTAGTCCGACTCTCCATCAAAGGCAGGCAATTCCGCCCCACCAGTGCCCTGGATGCGACCAGAGCATTCAGCAGAACCACCCTTTCACAGGGGTGATTGCCTGTTGTTGTGTCTCTTCATGAGTCATCGTCCTGGGCGTCCCTCCTTCCAAATGAAGAGCAACGGTCAGAACAGTGATTCATTCCTAAAGACAGGGTGAGGGCATCTCTAAGGGTGGGTAATTCTTACTTTTACCTACTGCAGAAGTAAACATTTTGGGGGTGTCAGAGCGAGACAAGAGCGTTCAAGTTTATTTCAGGGACTGGGGGAGTCTCAGAAAACATTCCAAGCATCTCATACTTTATTCTCACTCATAGACCATCAAGTATCCCACAAAGTTAAAAACTGAATACATACATAAATAGAAATGGACAGGGTTGCCAACCTCCAGGTACTAGCTGGAGATCTCCTGCTATTACAGCTGATCTCCAGCTCACAGAGATCAGTTCACCTGGAGAAAATGGGCGCTTTGGCAATTGGACTCTATGGCATTGAAGTCCCTCCCCTCCCCAAACCCCACCCTCTTCAGGCTCCGCCCAAAAAACCTCCCACCGGTGTCAAAGAGGGACCTGGTAACCCTAGATATGGAATAATATTAAAAAATAAAATGTAATGGAAATTAGGAACGTATATAAACAATACAGATTCTGGTCACAGATTGCTTATTCCAAAGCCTTAAGCACGTTTTGTCTTATTTTGGTTGCCACCTCAAAAAGAAGAACCTAGGTTGTTAGAATGATAGTGTTTTAGCAAAAACAACCTATTATAATCTTAAACAAGTTTCAAAATCTAAGTTGTAAGTTCTGTGGCTACTATCCTCCTGGACGAACCTGAAGAGGGAAAAAACCCTCAGTTCCCAACCTCCAGGGCTGGCCTGGAGAAAAGTTCTTTATTTCCACCCTCCAGGAATTGCCTGGAGAAAAGAGCGTTTTCCAATCTCAACAGCTTCTCTGGACTGAAATTCTGTGGTTGCCAACCTCCGGGTTGCTAGTTGCTAGTGTTCTAGTGTTGCTAGTGTTCTAGCAAACACAACCTATTATAATCTTTACCAAGTTTTCATCTCAAGGTTGCACATTTAATGATGATATTCCTACACTATATACTCTTACTACAACTAGATTGCTAAACATAAACCAACTCAATATTATACACACAAAATCTCCCACATATATGCAATACAAATACCATATAAATCAGTCATCGTACACAATCTCAAGGTCAGAGGGTACAGTCTCCATATGTGACAAGTGGAGTCCGTGAGCCATACCACTATTACTTCTCAAGGTAAGTGTTCATATCTACTGTTGTTTTTTTCCAGACATGTCCATGTTTTATTTAGGTTGCCAGCCAGGCAAATCTGGCCATACTAACAGATAAATTTGGTATTGTACCTGACAAAAAGAGCTCTAAGCGATGTTTTACTGAAAGGTCTGGGGCAGTCCACTAACAGGGGAATCAGGGGGCATATACATTTCCGTGCATCCATTGGCCACTTATTATATATCCCATCAACAAACGTAGAGGGAGGGGCCGTGGCTCAGTGGTAGAGCATCTGCTTGGCATGCAGAAGGTCCCAAGTTCATTCCCCAGCATCTCCAGTTAAAGCGACTAGGCAAGTAGGTGATGTGAAAGGCCCCTGCCTGAGACCCTAGAGAGCCGCTGCCGGTCTGAGTAGACCATACTGACCTTGATGGACCAAGGGTCTGGTTCAGTAGAAGGCAGCTTTATGTGTAATAGCAGGAGATCTCCAGCCGCCACCTCGAGGTTGGCAAGCCCTAGTATAAGAGTCCAAGCAAATCTTGGTAGCAGAGGCCTCACCGTGCGCTCCGAAGCTGAAAGTAGCGTGGGGAGGGAGCGATGTGGAGCAGAGGAGTCAAGGGATACGCAGGGCTGTCTGGGACCTAGAACTTGGCGCCGACCTTTCAAGGGCTTCGATTCTCAGTTCACGCCAAAGCAAATCAGCTGCTGTGGCTCAGTGGTAGAGCCTCTGCTTGGCATACAGAGGGTCCCAGGTTCAATCCCCGGCATCTCCAGTTAAAGGGACTAGGCAGGTAGGTGATGTGAAAGACTCCTGCCTGAGACCCTGGAGAGCCATAGGGAGGGGCCGTGGCTCAGTGGTGGAGCCTCTGCTTGGCATGCAGATGGTCCCAAGTTCAATCCCCGGCATCTCCAGTTAAAGGGACCAGGCAAGGAGGTGATGTGAAAGACCTCAGCCTGAGACCCTGGAGAGTTGCTGCCAGTCTGAGCAGACAATACTGACTTTGATGGACCGAGGATCTGATTTAGTAGAAGGCAGCATTATGTGTTAATGTGCTAAGGAGCCTCATGGCACTAAGCTTTCCTCCTTTAAAAAAAATGTGGCCATACTTCTATAAACACTGTACTTATGACCTTTTTTTAAAAGCCTGTTTTCTCCCAGCTTCTGGCATGGGCTGATGTGGCAAAGCTGGTTGCTGAGGCAAGACACCTTCCCCGTTAGGAACAATGAGTCACACGGATTTCCTGAGGAGCGACTTCTGGCGTGTGAGGTTTTTCAATTCCCAGCCATGCCAATTAGACTGTCCCCCTGACACAAACAAGGGCTTTAAAAAAAGGAAAACGCCTTTTGCCAAAATAACCACAAGGCCCTGGTGGGCAGCTTAAAAATACATATTCCTTGTTTCTTGAAATAGATTTCAGAAGGAAGGACCCACTGGTTTGGGCTACCTAACCCTCTGCCCTTTAACAAGGCCTTTAACAAATGTACCCCCAAAGAAATTATATCCTATTTTTTTAAAAAAAATAATCTCCAAAAAGGAAGGTTTTGCATGATCTTCCCAGGTGCCTTCATTCAGAGCTAGGGTTGCCAGCTCCGGGTTGGGGAATACCTGGAGATTTTGGGGGCGGAGCCTGAAGAGGGCAGGGTTTGGGGAGGGGAGGGCTTCAATGCCATAGAGTCCAATCTCCAAAGCAGCCATTGTCCAGGTGAACGGACCTCTAGCGGCCAGAGATCAGTTTTAATAGCGGACGATCTCCAGCTGCACCCCGGAGGTTGGCAAACCTATCTACTCCAGATAGGGTTGCCAGGTCCCTTTTTGCTATCAGCAAGAGGTTTTTGGGGCGGAGCCTGAGAAGGGCAGGGTTTGGGAAAGGACTTCAATGCCATAGAGTCCAATTGCCAAAGCGGCCATTTTATCCAGGTGAACTGACCTCTATCGGCCGGAGATCAGTTATATTAGCAGGAGATCTACTGCTGTTACCTGGAGGTTGGCAACCCTAACTCCAAACCAACAGAGCTTACCTTCTGCCACTCACCTAAGCAGAGTTTCAACTTCCTAAACCCCAGGACTAAAGGGCATACCTCCGCTTAGGGTGGAATTGTAAGACTCCTTCATTTGGAAAATAGCTATTTAAAAAACCCCTAAATTCCCAACCAGGCCCCTGCATTAGGGTTGCCAGGTCCCTCTTCGCTACTGGTGGGAGGTTTTTGGGGTGAAGCCTGAGGAGGGCAGGGTTTCAGGAGGGGAGGGACTTCAATGCCATATAACCCAATTGCCAAAGCAGCCATTTTCTCCAGGGGAACTGACCTCTATCGGCCAGAGATCAGTTGTAACTAACAGCAGACGATCTCCAGCTACCCCCTGGAGGTTGGCAACCCTATCCTGCATCTACCTGACCTTCTTCAGTAGCAGAGGCAAAAAAAAAAAACCTGTATACCTGGTGATAACCAGGCAAGAGTCAAATCTCCTATCTATGCTTCATAAACTCTTCCCTTATCAGCCTGAGGGTTCTTTCTTTCTTTCTTTCTTTCTTTCTTTCTTTCTTTCTTTCTTTCTTTCTTTCTTTCTTTCTTTCTTTCTTTCTTTCTTTCTTTCTTTCTTCTCTCTCTCTCTCTCTCTCTCTCTCTCTCTCTCTCTCTCTCACACACACACACACACACACACACACACACACACAACGGGGAGACACGAATTACACGTAAGCTAACCTGGGCAATTAAAGAATGCTGCCTCCTCTGGTTTCACACTCAGTGCCCCCCGGGCACATTCCAACTTGATCGCCTCCCCCCCCTCGATAACTCAGTGGCAAACAGTTTGCCTGCAAGGGTGGTTATAAGACACTTCTAAACCTAAAATAATTTGTATTGCTGATGATACCAAATTAACCTCCTTTATACGGACAAATAAGTTTTGGCTCGCAACTGTGCCTCGTGGAATCCTTCCAGTTTGGGACCAGAGATCATCAAGGAGGAAAGCCGCTTTTGGTTTTTAAAAACTGGGATGGATGGAGAAGACAAAGAAATACTGTACGTTGCACAGGCTCAAACATGTGGACTCCCCTCCCCCAGATCAATTAATCTAGTACCCTGTGGGTGGGAGGGTCCTCCCCTTGTGACTAGGGCTGCCAGGACCCTCTTCGCCTCTGGCGGGAGGTTTTTGGGGGCGGAGCCTGAGGAGGGCAGGGTTTGGGAAGGGACCTCAATGCCATAGAGTTCAATGGCCAAAGCGGCCATTTTCTCCAGGGCAATTGATTTGTATCGGCTGGAGGTCAGCTGTAATAGCAGGACATCTCCAGCTAGTACATGGAGGCTGGCAACCCTACTGGGTAACCTTGGTCCAGTCACACACTCAGCCGACCCTACTTCACAGGGTGGCTGTGAGGATAAAATAGAGGAGAGCAGAATAATGTAAGGCGCTTAGGGTCACCAGTTGGAGGAAAGGGGGGGGGAAGAGAGAGAGAGAGAGAGAGAGAGAGAGAGAGAGAGAGATGGTGGTGGTGGTGGTGGTGGTGGTGGTGGTGGTGGTGGTGGTGAAAAGAGCCATCAAGTCACAGCTGACTTATGGCAACCCCATAGGGTTTTCAATGCAAGAGACAGAGGTGGTTTGCCATTGCCTTCCTCCGTATAGCAACCCTGGACTTCTTTGCTGGTGTCCCATCCTTTGTACTAACCAGGGCTGACCCTGCTTAGTTTCCAAGATTTGGGCAAGTCCACTGGCCTAGCATCCGATCAAATGAAATGGAGCCTCCTAATGAAGACAGAATGATTAAGATCAGAGAAAAAGGGGAACAGAGAACTTCGTTGAGGGGGCATGTGAATTCCAACTTACGTCCACTTCTCCTTGGTCGATCACATAGAAATTGTCTCCTTCGTCACCTGTAAATAAACAAAGAACGCCAATAAGGGTTGGGTGGTTCTCAAAACCGTTTCTACTGGAAGAGGGCAATCCTAAGGTAGTCCATTCAGAATCCTTCTCAGACTGATTTAAAGGGTCTTAACTCAGGGTGGCCAACCTCCAGGCGGTGGCTGGAGATCTCCTGGGATTACAGCTGATCTCCAGCTGGCAGAGATCAGCTAATGGCTGCTTTGGAATGTGGACTCTATGGCATTATGATGTCTCCCCTCACCAAACCCCACGGTCCCTAGACTCCACCCCCAAAATCTCCAGAAATTTCCCAGACCAAAGCTGGCAACCCTATCTAACTTCCAGTAAAGTGTTCTTAACATTGCGCTATAAGAGTGAAATTGCACGTTCCAGCTCCACTGGTCATCTTCCATACTCTTCTACCACTGCTGTTCCACAAAATGGAGCCATGTAGGTGACAATCCCAGTGGATAATCCCAGTGATATACAGTGGAAAATTTCACTGCCATATGCCTATCTTCCTAGCCTACATTTGGAAAGGGGGGGGAATGCTGACTGATTCTCCAACTGGAGGGCTGTCATATAGAGGATGGTGCCGAGTTGTTTTCTGTTGCCCCAGAAGGTCGGGCAGAAGCAACGGGTTGAAATTAAACCCAAAGAGTTTCCATCTAGACATTAGGAAGAGCTTTCTAAAAGTTAGAGCGGTTCCTCAGTGGAACAGGTTTCCTCGGGAGGTGGTGAGCTCTCCTTCCCCGGAGGTTTTTAAGCAGAGGCTAGATGGCCATCTGTCAGCAATGCTGATTCTGTGACCTTAGGCAGATGATAAGAGGGAGGGCATCTTGGCCATCTTCTGGGAATGGAGTAGGGAGTCACTGGCGGTGTGGGGGAGGGAAGGTAGTTGTGAATTTCCTGCATTGTGCAGGGGGTTGGACTAGATGACCCTGGTGTTCCCTTCCAACTCTATGATTCTATGGAGATCACACACCCCTCCATCCTAACTCTGCAGAAGCAGGACACAAAAAACAACATCTGGATGCCGAATATGTCATGCCAGCCCATGTAAAGCTCTGCAATTCACCCTTCCCAATGCCAGGAAGTGGTCTGACTTACCTTGCTGTATGACCGTCTCCCCAGCAATGTGAGTGACGGGGAACATGGCGTCAAAGATGTCGCTATAAGAGAAGAACAAACATAACCAGTCAATGTTTTGTCAGCTCATCAGACAAAAGCCCACGAGGCACTGGATCTTTCCCCTTCAGCATAGAAAGAAGTTGCTGAATTGTTTAAGATTGCAGATTTGTGATCCCTTGTTGTAGATTAATTAATTGTTGTGGATTAAGAGGAAGACCCAACAAGAGATGGATTGACTCAATAAAGGAAGCCACGGCCCTCAGTTTGCAAGATCTGAGCAAGGCTGTCAAAGATAGGTCATTTTGGAGGACATTGATTCATAGGGTCGTCATGAGTCGGAAGCGACTTGACGGCACTTAACACAGAGAATTTAACAGAGAGCCAGTGTGGTGTAGTGGTTAAGGTGTCAGACTAAGGTCTGGGAAACCCAGGTTCGAATCCCCAGTCAAGCCATGGACTCTTGCTGGGAGACCTTGGGCCAGTCACACACTCTCTACCTCGACCCTGGCAAGTATTTGGATGGGTGACCTCCAAGGAATACCAGGGGCATGACAATTTGGAAGGAAATGGCAAACCACCTCTGAATGTCTCTTGCCTTGAAAACCCTACTGGGTCACCATATGTCAACTGTGACTTGACGGCAAAAAGAAAAGAAAAGAATTTAACATCACCCTTGTGACAAAGGGGTGATTTTCAGGGAAATGGTCCAGAAGGAGGATAAAATTTCACTTCCAGATCCAAATAAGCTACATAACATGTAGCTTAGCCCTGAGTGTCTGTATCAGTGGCCAGGGTTGCCAACCTCCAGGTGAGAATACTTAGTATAACAGAATTACCTATGCTGAATTAACTAAATTAGCAACAATGAACAGCACGTGGGCTTCCCTTTTAGATGAATTCACAAATTTCACAAATTTCACAAATTCCACAAAACACAATGGAATGCACTGTGTTATATGCTATATTCAAATGTAAAATAAATTGTTTTAATATCACACAGAACCATACTAAACAAACAATTCAATACAAACTTCCAACACAAGTAGGGTTGCCAACTGCCAGGTAGTAGCAGGAGATCTCCTGCTAATTCAACTGATCTCCAGCCGATAGAGATCAGATCACCTGGAGAAAAATGGCCGCTTTGGCAATTGAACTCTATGGCATTGAAGTCCCTCCCCTCCCCAAACCCCGCCCTCCTCAGGCTCCGCCCCTAAAATCTCCCATTGGTGGTGAGACTAACACGGCTACCCATTGTGATCTATCTCCCTGGAGAAACTGACTGCTTTGGAGGGTGGACTCTATGGCATTATACCCCATTGAGGAAACCCCATCCTCTCCAGGCTTCACCCCCAAAACCTCCAGGTGTTTCCCAACCCAGAGCTGGCAACCCTAATTTAGCAGCCATCCTGATCATCAGGCAATGGGTTGTAATTTCAGGAGATCTCCTGGCCCCACCTGGAGGTTGGTAGCCCTAGCTGCAGGGGAAATATGGCATTTGGTAAAAGAAATAACCCCCTTCCGTTTCTCCATGTAAAAATGCCACTTCTGAAACTGCTTTTGTTTGCTAAAACTGGCCATAGTTGGGGGTGGATTTCACAATTCCAGTGAAGTGGGGGGGTGGCACAGAAAAAAGAGGGGACTGAGATACGGGAATCCAAAAAGAGTGTATGCATGGGGAAAGAGAGGTGCAGAGAAAGAGGGAGATGAAATGAGACAGGGGGTTAGGGTTGCCAGGTCCCTCTTCTCTACCGGCGGTAGGTTTTGGGGGGCAGAGCCTGAGGAGGGCGGGGTTTGGGGAGGGGAGGGACTTCAATGCCAAAGAGTCCAATTGCCAAAGTGGCCATTTTCTCCAGGGGATCTGATCTCTATCGCCTGGAGATAAGTTGTAATAGCAGGAGATCTCCAGCTAGTACCTGGGGGATGGCAACCCTAGTTGTAATAGCAGGAGATCTCCAGCTAGTACCTGGAGGTTGGCAACCCTATGTGGGGTAGACGGAAAAGAAATGGAGGATGGAGAACTCCTGTGGCTAACAGAAAGGAGACTATGCAACGGGTTGAAACAAACACAAGTTAACGATTGTTAACAAAACAGCTTTTCCACAATAAAAACATACCAGAGGCCTTCAAAGTAGTTTTTCAGCCCCCACCCCCAACACAATCACACAGCAAATGCCTTACAAAGTCAAATGAGTATGGAGAACAAAGGGATTTTTTTTTCAGTGTATGCTTGAAGATTCCCCCCAAACAGCCAGGAGGTCAAGCAAATAACCTGGCGTATTTTCACTCCCATATATGGGAAACTGCACGCTGCAAAATCCCATTATTAGCTTATTTCCTGTCCAGCGGTTCCCAAATTTGCTCGGGCTTGGTTCTAGGAAACACCCGGTCATAAATTGAAACCAAAGCATTATCTTTACCCCTGAACGGTTATCGTTTTCTGCTGGAGAGGCTGGGCGTGATTCATACTTGCGAGCGAGAGGTTTGCGCGGAGGGGGGGGTGGGCGGGCAATGAGAACGGCTGAAGCTGCTGTGGAAGCCACAGAGGCATATGGAGGGGGGGGGACACGACTCTGTGCCCTCTGGAGTAGGGTTGCCAGCTCCAGGTTGAGAAATTCCTGGAGATTTGGGGGTAGAGCCTGGGGATGGGAGGGACTTCAATGCCATAGAGTCCAATTGCCAAAGCAGCCATTTTCTCCAGGTGAATTGATCTCTATCAGCTGTAGATCAGTAGTAATAGCAGGAGATCTCCAGCCACTACCTGGAGGTTGGCAACCCTAGCAGGATATAATGCCATACAATCCACCCTCCAAAGGCAGCCACGTTTTCCAGGGGAACTGATCTCTGTTGCCTGGAAACCAGTGGTAATTGTGGGAGATGCATGGCATGGAGAGAATGGACAGGGAGAAGCTTTTCTCCCTCTCACATGATGCCAGAATGCGGAGTCATCTGCTGAAGCTGGAGGGCGAGACATTCAAAACAGATTTTTAAAAGTATTTCTTCACACAACGCATTGTCAAACTGCGGGACTCCCTGCCCCAACATGTGGCGATGGCTGCCAACTTGGAAGGCTTTAAGAGGGGAGTGGACATGTTCATGGAGGAGAGGGCTATCCATGGCTACTAGTAAAAATGGATACTAGTCATAATGCATACCTATTCTCTCCAGGATCAGAGGAGTATGCCTATGATATTAGGTGCTGTGGAGCACAGGCAGGATAATGCTGCTGCAGTCGTCTTGCTTGTGGACTTCCTAGAGGCACCTGGTTGGCCACTGTGTGAACAGACTGCTGGACTTGATGGACCTTGGTCTGATCCAGCAGGGCTCTTCTTATCTTGCGTCCTTCCCTCCATCCCTCCTTCCCACCTTCCTTCTCTCCAGTATCTGAGGAGCATGCCTATGATATTAGGTGCTGTGGAACACAGGCAGGATAAATGCTTCTACAGCCGTCTTGCTTGTGGGCTTCCTAGAGGCACCTGGTTGGTCACTGTGTGAACAGAGTATTGGACTTGATGACCCTTGGTCTGATCCAGCATGGCTTTTCTGATGTTCTTATGAGATCTCCAGGTAGGATTGTCTCCTGGTGGGGTCTGGAGATCCCCTAAAATTCCAACCGATGACTTTCCTCATCGAAAAAGTGATAAATATCCTCTCTCTCGTTTTCATCACGTCTGCGTTCAGTCATGTTTGTACCAAAGGGACTGGGAAATGTAGTGTGGAGCTGGACACCGTTTTCTCACCGTTCGCAGACTGAATGTGGGGGAAGCCTATTCATGGCAGCAGACACCGTGCCCAAATACGTACACATTCATCAATCGGGGTCACATATATATCGTTCTGATCAAGTATGTGCACAGTGGCTTCAAATAAATATGCTTGGTGGGTGGAGGCAGGGAAACTATCACATGATCAAATCAAATTTTATTAATATGGTCGATTGACCGACCACATGCCAACACATCAAAATTTCCAGACTCAATAGTTTTGCACTGCAGAATCACAAACTGCCTGTACATATAAAGTTGTAAGATCAATAAAAAATAACCCCTGGTTAAAATTATCGTCTTAAAATTGATAAAATTCTAAAATATTCTAACGATCATTCTCTAATAAAGTTCTGCGTATTTTAATAGCAACGGCGCAGAACTTGGCAGTTTGGAGCGTAAGCTGAGGGTCTTCTCCTAATAGGAGCTTCTTTGCCAAAAGCCCAATTGACTCTTCGGGGAATTTACCAAGTAGGGGGGAAATAAGCTTTGATCTAACCTCATGGTAGAATGGGCAATGTATCAGTGCATGTTCGATGGTTTCAATGTCCCCTGTCCCACACGGACATAACCTCTCTGATCTAGGGATCTTTTTATATTTTCCTTCTAAGACAGCCGATGGTAGGGCCTGCCATCTGGCAAGGGTAAAGGCCTTCCTATAATTAATAGGCTCAAGGTGATAAAAAATAAGCCACAGGTGAGACTAAGTACCTAGATTTATCAGGGCTTTCACATGATCTCGACGCCCTCCCCCTCAAATATGTATTCGTTTGTCATCTGGAAAGGGGCTTTCCATCATCCGCACGAACCGAGTTTTCCTGTCTTGGGGTGTGTCCAAGCTCAGACGCTGCGGAAGATGTTGATAGCAACTCCAGACCGTACTTAGCGTCCATATTTACGCACATTCATAATAAACCTATAGGCAGGGTGGATGCACGACATCGGTGGTGGGTTGGGTTGGGGTTTTTTTTCCTCTCCTGGCAGAGAGTGTTACGCTGCCACAGTCAACTCTTCACTGAGAATTGCGTGGGCAAGAGAGGAAGAGACGTGGGGCGGAAATACGGGCTCAGCCTGCAGCTGCTGGCCCAGTGGTACTTTGGCAGGGATTCCTGGACTTTAAAAGGGGAATCTCAGTACTTTTCCTAATGACCTACTGAGGACAGGGCTTGCAGTCTTCACAGGGTTGCCAGCTCCGGGTTGGGAAATACCTGGAGATTTTTGGGGCGAGGCCTGAGGAAGGAAGGGTTTGGGGAGGGGAGGGACTTCAATGCCATAGAGTCCAATTGCCAAAGCGGCCGTTTTCTCCCGGTGGACCGATCTCTATCGGCCGGAAATCAGTTGTAATAGCGGGGGATCTCCAGCTAGTACTGGGAGGTTGGCAACACTAGTGGGAAAGTGTGTGAGGCCCTCACGCAAATCGTAACTATGACATTTGAGAAGGGGCTGTGACTTAGTGGTAGAGCATGTGCTTGGCATGCAGAAGGTCCCAGGTTCAATTCCTGGCATCTCCAATTAAAGGGACCAGGCAAATAGGTGATGGGAAAGACCTCTGCCTGAGACCCTGAGAGCTGCTGCCGGTCTGAGCAGACAATGGACCAAAGGTCTGATTCAGTACAATGCAGCTTCATGTGTTCATTTGTTGCTGGTCACCCACAGGGCGCCCTTCACCCCCCCCTCTCTAGTTGCCATGTCTTTACTCTCTGCACAGAATGGTTGTGATTTACCTGTCTTCCCACACATACACAACCCTTTGCATTTGCTCCAAACAACGATTTCTGGAAAGGGAATGAGGAGGAAGAATCTGGGGCAGCCAACTGTGATTTTGCTGGCACCGCCCGAGAGTCCAGATTTGGCGCCGAATTCCTTCATGACCAAAAAAAGGCATATTCTTGGGTTTTCACCTTTCTCAGCCATCCTCTTCCCAGATGAAAATGCACAACGGAGACGTAGCTGAGAAAGTCGAACAATTGTACCCAGTGGGCGCCCGAGCACCTGCTGCTTTTTAATTTCAGATAATTAATGTGCTGTGATTGTGTTGGGCTATAAATATCAGCCTAGTAAACACGGTGCTATTTTAATCACACTGCCTCTACGTCACACTACAAACAAACACACACACACTAAAAAAAGGAAAGGAAAGGAAAGGAAAGGAAAGGAAAGGAAAGGAAAGGAAAGGAAAGGAAAGGAAAGGAAAGGAAAGGAAAGGAAAGGAAGAAGAAGAAGAGGAAGAGGAAGAGGAAGAGGAAGAAGAGGAGAAGGAGGAGGAGATTTATCTGGGGTGGATGAGAGCACAAAATCATTGAATGTTAGTACTAATATTTTGAGTTTAATATAATTTTTAATTAAGATAAATAATTTAGACTAAATAAAGGCTAGAAAATAAATGCTTATATATTTGTTTAATTACAGAAGTAAGTGTTTGTGCAGATTTAAAGAATAATATGAGATGACATAAAATGTATTAGAATCGCTCTGTTGTTTACTGGAGAAGGATCTTGTTGTAGACATGATGTACGAAGAGTGTGCGTTGTATGAGAAGTTGTATGCGTTTTCCCAAAAAATAATTTCTAAAAAATTATTTTTTAAAAAGATATTAGGGCTTTTTTCTTCTCCACCTCAACTCAATGTCTCCAACCTGTGCTTGACGGAAAAGCGTTTTGGAGAGAGGGGGGGTCGTTGGTTGCCGACTTTATACCGATCAAACACTGGCGAAACGTAACCCCCTTTACAAATATGACTTCAAGCAGGTGTGCGGCTCAGACAAGTACCCCGGCTTGCTCTGTCAGGTTTTCCTTTTATAAAAACAGCTTTTAAAAAAAAACCTGCCTCTGGCATTCTAATCTCGCTAAATGCTAACTATGGAGGAAGGAGAAAAAATGCTTCGTGAGCTGAGCTTGTCCCCCGACGACTCTCAACAGAACGCTGAGCCAAATTGCGTTGGCCAAAAAAACCCCAAAAAGACAACTTTGACATTTTATTTCTTTGAACGCACTGGAACGGAGAGAAAGTCACCGTGCAAATTCCTCCAAGTGAAAGCTTTAAATCCCAGAAGATCCCGCAACGTCGGGGGGTGCGAAGATTTGCTCGGTCCGCAGCAAAGATCTGGGCTGAAAACTGCGTCTCGTAAACCTGAATCTTCCAGGCTTCTCATGAGAAAGTGGGAATTGCCTCCCGGTCAGTACCCCGTTTAACTCTTTCAATCAAAGTCTTGTGAACTTGTGGATGTGATCGAGGCATTCTTTCCCTGGCGGGCATCGAGAGTTGGCATGGGTGAGACACCCATTGAAATGTGGCAGAGGTGACTTGGCCCATCACCTCTCCCTAAGAATGGGAGATGGCTCCTGATGTTGCCAGGATAATCTCCCATTTCATGCTGGTAAAGGAGTCCAGGGGGAGCTTTTCTGGTTTCCATGCGTGGTGCCAGTGGTTAAGAGCGGTGGTTTGGAGCAGTGGAGTCTGATCTAGAGAAATGGGCTTGATTCCCCACTCCTCCACATGAGTGGCGGAGGCTAATCTGGTGAACTGGATTTGTTTCACCACTCCTATACATGAAGCCAGCTGGGTGACCTTGGGCTAGTCACACTCTCTCAGCCCCACTTACCTCTGTTGTGTCTGTTGTGTCTGTTGTGGGGAGGGGAAGGGAAGGTGATTGTAAGCCGGTTTGAGTCTTCCTTAAATGGTAGAGAAAGTCGGCATATACAAACCAACTCTTCTTCTTCTTCTCCTCCTCCTCTTCCTCCTCCTTCTTCTTCCTCTTCCTCTTGCTCCTCCTCCTCCTCCTCCATGGGGCTCACAGGAAAAGATCCCACTTCACTTCTTCTGCCCAGAGGGCACACATGTTACAACAGGGTTGGCCATTGCAGGGCATCTGGCCCCTAAATCTGTTTATTTTCCCACTCCTCTATAAAGAGCAGAGGATTTTGCCACAGTGAATTCCCTAACCAAGAACTGCAATGAAAAGGTCTACCCTAAATCCCACTTACGCTTAATCCACTTAAAAAAAAAAAAACGAATAGGGGAAACGCAAAGGATAAATTCCTTGTATTTCTTTCCTTGGAAGTAATGTCCGCATAAAGCCATACATTTGCTTGCCTTCCACGTGATGGGGTTAAACAGTCTCCTTTGCATCATGTTCCCAAACCAGTTAACCTGTTCACTGCCTGGCCATGCAAAAGTTTTTGGTGTGTTTGCACAAATATTCTTCTCAACACAGGATGGGGGGCGGGGAACCCTTATGTAATTTCACAAGAGTAGATGACGTTATATCACAGAGTCAGAAAAGGTTGACCTTTTCCGACGTTATAACAACATGTACCAGGAACGCAGTGCTGTAACATCTAGAGGGCTATATATTTCTTCTCATGCGCCAAATTCCAAGTCCTTTAAGCACACCTGTTAGCCAAGCTTGAGTCTAACTAGCTGGAGTTTTAAAAGAATGCTCAGAATTTGGCATTACGTATGGATCAGATAAGTACAGACCCCCCCACACACTTTTTTTTTGTACTCTGCAGAAACTGTTGTGGGAAGCAAACGCCATGCAATGTTCCAAAACGACCTGGCTTCTACGCTTAAATCCCAAAGAAAAATGAGGGTCGGAGTGCCAGAATCAAATCCCTGGCCGTTTCTTTCCCAGTTCTTTGAACTTTTACCTGCACACATTTCCAGGGGACGTCAACGCATACATCAAGTCTCGGCTGCGGCCAAGCGGTTTAACTGTTGCGATTCAAAAAAAAAAACCCTGCTGTGCTCGGCACACGATGTCCCTTTCCTAAGGCCTCTAGATCACAATAAGCAAAACGAAAACTGCCGTTGAGGAGGACGGAAGCTCTGAATGTGGGCTGGTTTCTCGCGCTTGCAGATTCGGGACCTCAGGCTCACCTCTACCAGGTGAAGAACGTGCTCCCCCTGCCAACGGCCCGTCTACCCATCTAACTCTCCACAGATGCATGATTCATGCACACACCAGGTTTTTCACACTTGAGAGGAATGCTGAAAAGCTTTCTGAAGCTTCACAGTTTCTCGCGAGGGACGCAAGCTTCAATCGATTCAATTGGCGGATTAATTCTCTCATTGCTGGGGCTATTTTTAATCAGTGGAAGCATTAAATAACGTGTACTGTTTCTTATTTCTGGGAGCAGAGCTGGCCTATCCATTAGGCGTACCTGGGCAATCACCTAGGGCACCGTAAGAACATAAGAACGGCCCTGCTGGATCAGACCAAGGTCCATCAAGTGAAAGTCCAGCAGTCTGTTCACACAGTAGCCAACCAGGGGCCTCTAGGAAGCCCACAAACAAGATGATGGCAGCAGCATTTATCCTGCCTGTGTTCCACAGCATCTAATATCATAGGCATACTCCTCTGATCCTGGAGAGAATAGGTATGCATTATGGGATTTGGGGGATGGGATTTGGATTCAGGGCAGGCATGCTCCTTTGAGACAGGAGAGAATAGGTATGCATCATGACTAGTATCCATATTGACTAGTAGCCATGGATAGCCGTCTCCTCCATGAACACATCCACGCCTCTCTTCAAGCCTTCCAAGTTGGCAGCTATCTCCACATCCTGGGGCAGAGAGTTCCACATGCATTGTGTGAAGAAATACTTCCATTTATCTGTTTTGAATCTCTCACCCTCCAGCTTCAGCAGATGACCCCACGTTCTAGCATTATGAGAGACGGAAAAAAGCTTCTCCCTGTCCACTCTCGCCCTACCATGCATAATTGTATAGACCTCTGTCATGTCTCCCCTGAAGAACCTACTTTCCAAGCTAAACAGCCCTAAGTGTTTTAACCACTCCTCATAGGGCAGTTGCTGTAGGCCCCCTGATCATTTTGGTTGCTCTTTTCTGCACCTTCTCAAGCTCTGCAAAATCCCTTTTTTTGGGTGTGGTGACCAGAACTGCACACAGTATTCCAAGTGTGGTCTCACCACAGATTTGTACAAGGGGAGTATGATAGCAGCAGTTTTATTCTCTATTCCTCGTCTAATTATGGCCAGCATGGAATTCGCCAATGCCAGCCCCGTTGCTGCCCAGCTCAGTTGTAAACTCGGGAGATCTCCGACTGCCACCTGGAGTCTGGCGACCCTATCCCAGCATCCTGAGTCATTTGTCCAAAATGCTACCTGCCATCTTCTGCTTTGACTCCCCCCACCCCAAACAGATTCAATACAGGTAGGAAATTAAAATTATTTTCCCCGTTGCCGAGCCATAAAAACTGAATCATCTCGATCCAAATGGCTGGTTTTAGCTTAACTGGAAAACGGCCTGGTCTGAATGTTGCCTGGCCTTTCGTGAAAGACCATCTGTCCGCATTATTTATCAGCATCAGATTTCATCCAGGTCTCTGGCACTGGGGCTAGGCTGGCTGTTACAGACAATGCATCCAGAGTAAGAAAGAAAGAAAAACGTCCGCGCATAACCTTTCCCCAGCGACAGGGGCCCGAAAAGTAAACGAACGTTAACTGGGGCCCCTGGAGCACCCTTGTCTGCCCCTGAAAAGCACACACTCGCTCAAAGTGGGGCCAAACTGATGGATGAAAGAGGGGAGGGAAGAATAGGGTTACTCTGCGTATTTACACGAGTAACTAAATCCAATGAATGAAGCAAGGGGGGATTGTCCTTTGGTTCGTCCAGCGGGTCAAGTGGGGAGGCCTTTGGCAGAGGACGAGAGAGAGCGGATCACAGCGGAAACCCACTCGATCGCCCTCTTTCATGTCTTCCCGTGTTTGATTCCGGCTGGGGAAGACCCCCACGCCCCAATGTTATCTTTAACCACCACCTCTTTTAAACTCGTCAACAATTTAGTAGCATTCCCTTGGTGGAATGGGGATTAAGAGGCGAGTTATCATTTGGAGCATCTGTTAAGCATTGGTTGTAGAGGGCATCTTGAGCTTTCTGTTAAACTAGTTATCTTAAGAACTTTACACATTCGCCA